>NC_141030.1:2645000-2670000 GCF_052040795.2 Danio rerio | reverse complement strand
ATCAGACCTATATCGATCAAAAGGCTGATTCTTTTTTCTGGGTTTTGTCAAAAATGTGTCCTTTTTTACTGTCCACCTTTTCTGAGTAAGCCGTCTTGTCGGGCAGATTTAGAATAAGAATCATTTGATATATAATGATATATTCAGTGACCTTACAGTAACTATAAACATCTTATCAACATGATGCTGGAAACACATTAATCATGTTAGCATAATGCTAGGAAAAGGATAATAGGGTATATGCCGAGCTAGTGCTGTTCCCATGCTAAAACACTTCCGGTGATCTGTTATTGTGAACTTTTTCTCATTTTATACGGTTCCTTATACAGCATCAATGTTGTAATGTCATTAAAATACATTCAGTTAAATAAACTTTAGCATTTATTTAGTTGCTCAAGCGTAAAACGACACAATAAGTCGTTTACTCGCACTCGCCTGTCAGAATCGGCAGGCTAATTCAGAAGCTCCATTGAATATATTGGGATAAAATAAATGCTCATATTATAAAGACATGGCGGGGGGAAATTAAATTTAATGCAGTGCTTCTTGTACAATCCGAGACCCACTTTAAATCGGATATCACTCAGCTAGTGGAGATCGCTGATTTTTAAAGAAAACAGACCTTAAACGCACAGGATTTTGTATTGGCATTCAATTTGGCGGAAGCGCTTAACCCAGGTTACTGGCAAATTAAAAGTCCTATTAGCATGCTTCGGCATACACCCTATTATGGCTGCGTCTGAAAGATGGGTCAGATGACTTTTATCAGACAATAGTCCCTTTCACACATACAGACCTTTCCGGAACATTACCCGTAATTTTCCGGAAAGGTCTGTAGGTGTGAACAGGCTCTTTTTGAAAATACCGGTAAATACATTCCAGTTATTTTCCGGAAAGAGTAGTTGCAACATTACCGGTAATTTTCCGGAACGCTGCGCTGTGTGAACGCAAAAGGAAGATTGCGGGAAAGAGCGCGTGCACATCTAGAACGCGGTTTATGAGAATAAAAGCCTGTGAATATTTTTCCAGACACATTTAGCTGCTAGATGTTAGTCAGATAACATTTCTATGTTACTTCTTAATGGCAACTGTGTAATAATTATAAATTAAATATTTAATAATGCTTATAAAATGCTTCAAACTTCAAAACCTTCAAGCTTGCATGTGATTTTTCAGCTTTTTAATGTTTTAATACATTTGCAACAAATTAAAAATGCACAGTTTTTTCTCATTGTCATTATGGGGGATTGTGTGTAGAATGTTGAGGAAATCAATGAATTTAACACATTTTGGAATAAGGCTGTAACATAAAGCAATGTAAAAAAAGTGAAGCCCTATGAATACTTTCCAGATGCACTGTAAAGTCACGGGGAAAAGTGGCAGACACTGAAATGCAAGCTTCATTTTGACCACTGTAGTGGTTCTATGTAGAAATTACCAGAACTCTCTTGTGTTTTCTTATTTTTTTAAAATAGCAATGTTAGAAGGAAACCTACACATACTTCAGAGAAATTATAGATACGTGTGTTTTTTTTATTTCAACAAAGTTATTGAAAAAAAAAATATTAAAAACGTTAGGTCAGAGTTAAAACCAGGCTGGTCGACCAGCTAAAAGCAGCCAACAAGAGTAAACCGTTCTTCCCGACCAAGCATGAACCATTCCATTTAAATAGTTAAATAGATAAAAATTAATTTTAAATTAAATTAATTAAATAAAAAAAATAATATACAGTACATCAGGGGTCGCCACAGCGGAATGAACCGGCAACTTATCCAGCATATGTTTTACACAAATGATGCACTATCAGCTGCAACCCAGTACTGAGAAACACCCCTTGCAGTCTGAACTCGTCATAAGTGAATGCAATGTGTAACTATGTCCCCTTGAATGAAAGTGCTACCATCAATTATAAAACTAACGAATAAACGAGCTCAAAAACAAGATGGAGACTCATGCTGAAGATTAGCTCAAACACAGAGATGCACTGAACTCCTTGTTTCTCTCTGTCAGCGGTCTGCTAAGACTGATCCTATTTTAAAGATCATTATGCAGAACGCTCCGTGTTACAGCATCTGCAGTCCAGAAATGTAATTTCTCGTTCTTCGGGAGGGAGCGATCGGAAGTCCATTACATGTTTGAGAAGACTAATGTTGTCAGCGCTGTCAGCTAGTCAATAAATCCACTGCGTCCGGCCTGCTCATCATCAACTCTGCACCGGTGCTGCAGGATTCAAAATTAAATCGCTGTTTTTAAACACAACCATCTCAATCCGTTTCGTTTGGCCACGCTAACAGCAAATGAAAACCTGGAACGCGAGATCTTTATAAAGCACTCAGTTACCAGCCAGTTTAGCTGCTGATTTCTGTATTGACTGAGATATCTGCTGAGCTAAACCACTGTGATGACAAATCCTCATCAAAATAGGGAAACCAGAACCACAGACAGAGCTTTTAACTGATTTTATAGTGGTTTAGAAAGTTTCTGTTATTAATAAATGGGGTTTCTTTAAACAGCTGTATTGCTTACAGTTAATTTAATACAACATGTGGACACATTTGTTGTCATATATTGATATTTGTCAACCAAAAACACTTAAAAACAAGCCTGAAGAATGTTTTGTTTGCATATTTAAGTTTTAAGTAGTTTCCCAACCCTGTTCCTGAAGGCACACCAACAGTTTCAACCTCTCCCTAATCAAACGCACCAGGGGCCTCATGTACGAAGACTTGCGTGGAAATCATACTAAAACATTGCGTACGCACAAAGCTGTAAATGTGCGTACGCAGAAAAAAATTCAGATGTATGAAACACTGCGTACGCCGAATCTCACGCATATTCTTTTGTACATCAGAATGAACGTGAACCTGAGCGCAACATGCACGAGCACAAAACCCCTCCCTGCCTCCTCCCCCGTATGAATATGCTAATGAATCTACTCTAAAAAAAACCAACGAAAAAGCAATGTCAAAAACAAGCAAAAAGAGAAACTTTGAACAGAATGTAAATTGGAGGTGCTGCTGTTGGAGGTAGACCGGAGAAAAGTGGTGTTATTTGCAAGTTTGTCCTCCGGAATTAACAACAAAAGAAAAAAATAGAGTGGGAGAGTTTAGCTGATGCGGTTACCACAGTTGTGTCTGAACATCGCACTGAGTGAATTAAAAAAGAAATAGTGTGGTTTATAGGTGTAAAATGTTGCAGTACCCTTAACTGCCTCAGTGGCGCAGCTCGTAAGACTCATGTTAACATGTTTGGACACGTTCGAGCATGAACTCGGTCCGAATCCAGCGTCTGATGAACTCTTTCTTCTTTTTTCCCCCGCTACATATTAGATTTTGCCAACTATTTATCATGAGAAATACAAGTAGGTATCATTAATAAGTTTGTGCATCATATTTTATTTGCACATTTATTGAATGGAAATGTTTCTGATTCACGCATGCAAATTCTTCTTCAGATAGTGTCTTTATAGCAATGTGCGTGCAGTAGATCGCTCAGATTACATTGGGAAAACAGGCGACCGCTGCAAAATTGCGCTTTAATGTTTATCTGGTCAACTGTATGGTATGGAAACCTTATATACCTGCTAGATGAACCCGTCTCATACAGCTGCCATTGCAAGGCTCAGACACTTTGGAGAGAGCAATTTAACACAACTGCCTCTAGGAGTCGCCAATGATATAAAATAAAACAGACACGCACAAAAAATGTGCGTACGCCAGCCAGCGTACGTTCAGTTCATCGTTAGTAAATCCAAACGTGAGCGATTCAGAGCGTGAAACCTGAGTTTTTGTGCGTACGCAGCGTTGATACATGAGACCCGTGAACATTAGAGACTCCAAAACCGAAAGATAATGGGTCAGATAAAGTTTAGTTCACACTAAAGGATTTTAAGTCTGATTTGAGCCTGATTTGAAAGTTAAAGAGCTCGCCGACAGATCGGGGAAAAATTTGGGGGTGCTCGGCGGTCTTTATGCATGAACTACCGAACAACGCATCAAAGTGGCTCTCTGACGCACCACCGACACCTCGAAGATGGAAATCCAATATATTTAGGGTGGGGCAATCAGTCCTTTAGGGTGTGGCTATCAGGCAGTTATGGCGGGGCTATCATATATTTAAGGTGGGGCTATCAGTCCTTCAGGGCAGGGCTATAAGATATTTAGGGTGGAGCTATTAGTCCTTTAGGGCGGGGCTATCAGATATTTACGGTGAAGCTATCTTTAGGGTGGGGTGATCAGTTCTTTGGGAAAGGGCTATCAGTCCTTTAGGGTGCTGCTATCAGTCATTAAGGGTGGGGCTATCAGTTCTTTAGGGCAGGACTATTAGTTCTTAAGGGTGGGGCTATTATTCCTTTAGGGCATGGCTATCAGTTCTTTAGGGTGGGGCTATCAGTCCTTCAGGGAAGGGCCATGAGCTATTTAGGGTGGAGCTATCAGTTCTTTAGGGCGGGGCTATCAGATATTTACGGTGGAGCTATCAGTTCTTTAGGGTGTGGCTATCAGTCATTTAGGGTGGGGCTATTAGTCACTTGGGACATGGCTATTTCTTATATACATACATACATATATACACACATGTATATATATATATATATATATATATATATATATATATATATATATATATATATATATGTGTGTGTGTGTGTGTAAATATATATATATATATATATATATATATATATATATATATATATATATATATATATATAATCCTTTTGGGCGAGGCTATCAGCTATCTTATTTCTGTTTCTTTTTCTTCTTTCTCAATGTAAAACTGTAAAACTGCTTTGACACTTTCCATAGTAAAAGCGCTAAAGAAATAAAGGAATCAACTCAAAAACTGAACTTTTGCTTTAAATCAAAAATGGGCAACAACTGATCTGTGAGATATTTTGAGCTGAAACTTTAAGGCCACATTCTGGAGACACTTGATGCTTATATGTGACCTTGTAAAAAGGGAGCAGAACCGGTCCACAAAGTCCAAATACTGACCATGCTCGATTTCTCAGATCATGTACTGATGGGAAGAAATATTGAGAAAAATCTCCAAAAAAAAAATCTAAGAACATGTTTCTGATTGATAACTCAATCACTCCAGACAATACACATCTGCGGAACAAATAATTGTACGCGACGGCTTGCTGCAAACACTCCAGTATACAGTAAACATTTTGATTGAATTTGTTAATATAATTAAAGCGATGCCAGGAAGTGGCAAATAATACGTTCAAAATGCAAATGAAAAACAAACACTTCCTGCACTCATGGTAGAAATGCCAGGTGTCGAGGAGACACAAAAGGGTTTGAACTGCCAACTGAGTCACAACTGTGGTCATGTTTATTCATTAGTACACATTAGCATTTGTTTCTATATCTGTATCTACATCTATATATTTATATTGTGCACACCAGCAGAGAGATGAAGCTCTCATTACTGAAGCAACGACATCTGACAGATAAGTCTCCGGTTCACAGAAATGCAGATTCCCAAATCTTTCATGTATGAGCAAATATTAGAGGTGATTATGGGCACTTTTTAATAAGATTATGCTCGTCTTAAGGTGTGACATCTTCTTACCCTTCAAGGTCCTATTAAATCGAAAGTCTCTGAGCTCATTCATAATTCATTGCTGTGTTAAAATAATGAATTTAGTGGCATGCTCAGCATCTTAACTGGCATCATTAAAACATGACCACCGAGCAGAAACAATCACCCATATCACAGTGTTAAGGTTAATCTAAAAATCATTATTCATTGTCCCTCAAACTGTTGCAAAATGTTTACAAGTAGCTAAATGTCTGCAAAAAACAAAACAAACAAGCAAACAAAAAAACACTATATAAACGCTTGATGCATGGAAAAAGCTCCATCTTTAAACTAATAAATAAGAATAAAAATGCTAAATAAATAAGAAAAATACATTGAAATTAATATAATATAGAACAACAAAGCATGTACTGCATTTAAAAATAATAAAAACAATTTTGAAGCTTTATTAAATAATTAAAATTATTTAAAAATAAACTAAAAACTTGGTATGTAAATAATTAAAATGTTTTTTATTATTTCATTTCAATATTTATCTTTGAAAACTTCTAATGTTTTATTTCTTTCTTGATTTCTTGATTGGTCTCGGAGGCCACAAAGCAATTAATCCTGTTGGAGCTGACGGTGCCCTGGGAGGAGAGGATGGAGGAGGCTCAGGAGAGAAAGAGGGGAAAATATCAGGAGCTAGTGGAGCAATGTAGGGCGAATGGATGGAGGACCAGGTGCATGCCAGTGGAGGTGGGCAGTAGGGGATTTGCCAGCTACACCCTGAGCAAGGCCTATGGTACACTGGGAATAACAGGCACAAACCGAAGAAGAGCCCTAAGCAACAACGTGGAAGCAGCGGAAAAAGCATCCAGATGGCTCTGGTTGAAGAGGGGGGAACAGAGTAGCATGCCACTTGGACACAGGCCGGGGTCTGATCAGCCTCGGTCAGGTCGCCTGGAGGAGGGTGTCTGTTGCAAGACCCGAAACACCCTGTGAGCCCAGGAAACAACACTGATGATGTGTCCAAGGTTGTGCATCAGGAGATGTTTCTGTAACTGAAATGTTTATTTTAATTACATTGTGTGATTGTAAATAATTGATATATTCATTTATTTTCATACTTTTATATTCTTAATTGCTTGCTTATTTATTCTAACTCCATCATTATTTATTATAAAATTATAGTTAGAAAATATGACTGGTATGAAAATGAATGAATACATCAATTATTAACAATAACACAGTAAATTAAATATCAAAAGATTTAAATAAATAATATAAAAATCAAGAAATAATTTAACATGAAAAGTTTACAAAGGTAAATAATGAAATTATATATATATATATATATATATATATATATATATATATATATATATATATATATATATATATATATATATATATATATATATGTGCACATATGCCCTATTTGTCACCTATCTTTTATTAACAACAAATAATAACGTGATTTCTAGTTGTTTGTTTGGTATTAGGAGTGGCTTATATGAAAGGCAAAGGCCTCTAGATTTCGCTTATTTGACCAAAATAAAATATGATCGTGCCTTGATATTTAATTATTTAAAAATGAGTGCATCCATCTCTGCAATTAATCAAATCAATTATTAATAAAGTCATCTGAAATGGAAAAGAAAGCGGTCAGGTGAGGAAGCTCCAAACATTTCGGGTCGCAGCACTAGCAATACTGGAAACACGAAATGCAGGAAATCCCAAGATAGTTACCGGAACTAAGGTTTTATTCCATTTTCTCATAGCAAAAAGTCCCTGACCCAGCCACAGTGTATTATCTGCATCAAAGTTCTTGTTAACGAATGCATGAGGCCGTCTAAGTTAACAAGACATTTGCAGATGACTCCCCAATATCGCAAGTTGCACCCAACACCAATAGCCTGCTGATGTTTTGCATTACATTAGGCTATTATTTGTGCAAAAACATATATAGTAATAAACATACAATTTGTTTGAAAACATCCTTTTTTTTGTCAAACCTACTGCAAACTTATGAGTGATAATATCATTAAATGTGGAGGGGTGCCTTACAATATTTTCAGGGGGGAATGGGGGTCTCAGGCAAAAAAGGTTGGGAACCACTGATGTAACGGGCAGCACAAATGTCTTGACACCTCAGGCTGTTGATGTACACTCTAGAGATCTCTCGCACGCCCCTATAAAGAATGTAACCCCAAACCATGATTTTCCCTTCACCAAACTTGACGGATTTCTATGAGAATCTTGGGTCCATGCCGGATCCAACAGGTCTTCTGCAGTATTTGTGATAATCGGTTCAACAGATGATTCATGGGAAAAATCTACCTACTAGAAGTCTGTGAAAACTGGGATCAACGACAAGACTTTTGTCAGGTAGTGTACAAATCAAGTGTGCCGCAAGCCTGCGTTTGAGTGAAGGTCTCGGCCGTTAGATCGCCCCCTGGGGGCTGGCTGCAGTACAAGTCATAAACCCCGCCTCCTCCGTGTTAATGAAGGAGACTTGAGCCCAAATAAAAAAAAATTATTACACTTGCAATAAAATGTCTCGAAAGATAGTTCTGGTGGATTAAGGCGCTGGTTATTGTGCTGAAATAGGTGCAGATCTTCATTTTTGTGAACAGTTTGTTTTTAGCAGTAATTTAATGCTGGGCGTGTCATCGTGATTGACAGCTGTGATTGTCAGTTTCTCAAAGCAGCGCATCTGAGCTTCGGCAGGAGACTGAAGTGTTATTATTCGATTTCTGTTATTTTACCATGACAAAATGAGTTCAGCAATAAACTATAGTTTCTGACATACATGATCCTGGTGGAACACTGTTTATTCGCTAAGGTCAGGGCTTTTTTCAGGCTTTATTAGTTTGCTGATACACGCCTAACCACCCAGATAGCAAAACACACTCGGGCCAGTTCGGCTAGATTCTCGCCTGCCGGAGACTTACCCCTCAGAGCTCAGACTGACTACCTCTGCTGGACCTACTCCGGATGCCTGGACTCACTGCCCGATTCCATCCCGAGTCAATCGAGCCAGATGCGGCGGCCGAGCGAGCCGGCGCTGCCGCATGCGAGCCGGGATCAGCCCGCGATGCCGCGAGTATGTTATGCGCTGCGGCCTGGAGCTGGCGCGATTGAATATATAAACCCCTCATATTTGTTAACGTTATTACATCCATTTGTGTTGATATGACAGCAAACGCATGCTGAGAAGTTCGGGGGGCGTGGTTGATTTTACATAAAGCGTTTGGTTGGAAGCTCGACTCCGCTCATTTTCGCGGCTCCTCCTCTGGCTCCATCAGACAGTCCTTCTGCGCATGTCAAGGCTCCAATTTCAGCAGTCTTTTGCGACAGTTTGTGCCCGTCAAGCAGGCGTTTTGCCCTCAAGGCGTTCAATGGGAAAAGGGGCTGTCGCGTCGTCCATATTTTTTACAGTCAGTGGTACAAATACATATAAAATATTCATGTTATTGTTTAGTTTTGTAATGCTGCAATTATTACCAAACATGGCATTGTCCTCCTTCCTTTCATATTAATCCTTCACATGAGTTCCACACAGAGCTTCTTTGACTTTAAACATTTACATTTGCAGGAAATTGTTAAAATCTCCACAGAGCCAGAAAAGAAATCTCTCATTTTCTGCTCTTTATGTTCAAAGCGTTTGCTTCTCTTCTAGTGGTCAAAGCCATCTTTAATATCACTGGTGCGACTCAAAGCCCTCTTCCTCGCGTGGCTCTTTCAGAGATAACTTAAATTGACTTTCATGGCCTAATTCAAATAGCACATGTTAAATAATTAGCATCAGGACAGTTTCATTCAAAGGCAGACTCTCAGAACTCTTTGAGCGGCTCTTGATAAGTGTGTCTGTTAGTAATTACCGCATTAGTATTCTTCACGTGGCTCGAGTGAAGGCCTTTAACGAGAATTCAATGAGCAGCACTGCGGCCGGTCAACTCTGTATAATCTTCACACTGCTGTTTACACACAGACAGCAGGAAAAAAAAATCACCTGAGCCTCAGCACAATGTCAAAAACAAACCATCAAGAATCAGATCATGAAATGTTAGCCTTTACTAGAGGCAATGTCTTTGCATTATAGTCATCACTATTATTAATTGTCATCATAAACAGAGGTAGTTAGATCAAATAGTAACATCTTTGTATTGGTTAATATTAGTTAATGCATGTTTGTTGATGTTAAAGGAAAATACAGTGGTGTGAAAGTGTTTGGCCCCTTACTAGTGATGGGTCGTTCATGAACAATCCGTTCATTTTGAACAAATCTTCAATATGACTCGGGAACTACGAGTCCTCTCATTAATTATTCGAATTCTTATATTCACTAAGGTGTCGCTGTTTGGGGTCGAATAATAGTTACGTCATAATTAACCTGCGGGCTGCATTTTGCTCACGGGGCTGCGAGAAAATAAATAAAAAGTGCTGAGCTGCGGCAAAATAATGAATAAAAAGAGTCAAATAAATAAAAAAATGAAAAAAGTGCGACTGCTGAGAGTGCAAGCAGCTAGAGACACCGGCCCTCGCGGCCAAAAAACGGACCGGCCCACCGGGAATTCTCCCGGTCCTCCCGATTAGCCAATCCAGGCCTGCATTGGCTAACTGTCCTCAAATTTGAACCGTGCGTCACATGGAACTTAATCAGTTGTAACAATGGCTCAGTCGATAATATGAGGTCTCAGAGCATCCTTTTCATCAGACTAATAGCACATGGAGAAGTGCCTTTATTTTTGCAGTCAGAGGAGCAGAACTTGATGAGGAAATATAACATAGCTGTGGACATTATGCACACACAGCATGGACAAAAAGACGTTCAGAGGTCATTACAGAATACACCGGAGCGTAACGGCCATGTGCTTCGTCAAACAGCTCACATGTGCTCCAGCATTAGTCTGATAACACTTGCAAGGTTACTGGTTCAAGTAAGAGTCTGATGGCACCCGACCCTGCAGACGGAAAAACAGTGGCTGCACAACACTTCACTTGATAAGGTTGTTATTTCAAATCAGGTCCTGACCTTCGGAAGGCACATTCTCATTATGCAAAAATGTGCTGTGAGTTACAGAGTATAATACAATTAACAGCCAGAGTTATACACATGTGGATTCAGGAAGAGTTTAAGGAGTACACTACTGCAATGGCGATATTTATATGCTTTTCAAAGTGTTTCTGATTTCTTTGATTCAATGTTTTCTATGTAGCTATATTGTAAAATGTATTGCTGTGATGTAAAATTGAATTTTCAGCATCATTTCTGAGTATTGTAGAAAACATTTGCTTGCTATCTTTGTTTAAATTCATTCTCAATTTTATAAAAAAGTGGTATAAACTTTAATCTTCTTGAGCCAAAAAACTAGCTCAAATTTAACACAAACATACCAGGGTAAAAAGCTAAAAATACACCCACCGTCCACTTTATTAGGTACACCTGTCCAACTGCTCGTTAAAGCAAAATTCTATTCAGTCAATCACATGGCAGCAACTCAATGCATTTAGGCATGTAGACATGGTCAAGACGATCTGCTGCAGCTCAAAGCGAGCATCAGAATGGGGAAGAAAGGTGATTTAAGTGGCTATGAACATGGCATGGTTGTTGGTGCAAGACGGGCTGGTCTGGGTATTTCAGAAACTGCTGGTCTACTGGGATTTTCACGCACAACCATCTCTAGGGTTTACGGAGAATGGTGCCAAAAAAAGAGGAAATATCCAGTGAGCGGCAGTTCAGTGGGTGCAAATGCCTTGCTAATGCCAATGGTCAGAGGAGAATGGCCAGACTGGTTCCAGTTGATAGAAAGGCAAAAGTAGCTCGAATAAGCACTCGTTACAACAGATGTCTGAAAAGAAGCATCTCTGTACACACAACACCTCCAACAATGAGGCGGATGGGCTACAGCAGCAGAAGACCACACTGAGGCTAAAATACACAAATACATATGTGGTGGCACGTATTCATTCCAAAGTACTGGCGGTTCATTCCGCTGTGGTGACCCCAGATTAATTAAGGGACTAAGACGAAAATGAATGAATGAATTTCAAAGTACACAATGCTGTGTGAAATAGTTAGCGAGAGCAAGAACTGAGAGCTGCACATAAGAGCTCATTATTATTCACAACCATTCCAAATATGGTCAATAAAGACCTTCTGATTCTAGGGGTATTTTACAGGGTAATAAATGAGCATATACAACCCTTTTTTTGGTGAATTTGTGAACTAACATAAGCCACATACCTACAGTACGATGTAGATATAAGAAAACAATTTAACTTGTTGAATCAATGTAGTATGTGGCACCTTGAACATTTAGCTGTTTGCTAATGCACCTGCATCCAATATGCCTGAAAGAACTGATTAGCCTGATCAACCTGCATATGATATTTCAAGGCCCTCGTTTTGTTTGCTATCATGCTGTTTTACCATACCAAAATGGCACTTTTTACACTTGAATGGATTGTAAATCATATGAGTCGTTGCATGTATTATGCCGAAAGATATCTGATGACAATCGCTGGTCTTTTTGTTGTTGAATGGCACACGAGCACCGCAGTGTAAAAGAGCGTATGGGCTTTGATAACAGCAGACAAGGGACGCATGTCATAAACCTTGACATTTATTCGGCTGCCAACATTTACTTTCTGAATGCAGTAAATAGGACCGGCCTTTTTTTTTGAAGTGCGAAAAGCCCCACCCGGACGAAGCTTTTAAATGCGCTTTAATGCTGTAAGGTCATGCAGAAAGGCTCCAGCCACAGACATTACTCATGTGGCATTAAACAGATTCTGACAGCAAAAACAGACCGTTTCTTCATCTCGGAAACGCGGCATCTGTCTCATGTAGTCCAGAAGCTGGCAAAATACTAATCCATCAACAGTTTCTTTGTCTGGATGTAGAGCCGTGACCTTGAGCTGTAAACAACAGCAGTGATGCATTACAGAGCTGCGACTGAATAATTACACTGAGATACGGCCGCCCTTAAGCACAATGGACAGCTCATATGAATATGGAAAACAGATGGAAGATATTGTAGAGGAGATGTTACACACGACATAAAGATGCATTAGCTGATGGGCCGAATGTTTCATTTATTGCTGTCTGGCATTTGGTTTAAAAGGGGCCATATGTAGAATTCGTAAAATGGATAGTTGTTAAGTGAACAGCGGCTGGCAACATGGTCAACAAGAGATTGAACGTGATTCAAATTCGGGGAAAGTAACAAAGCTTGGAAATGCAGTGATATACTAATCACAAGCATACAATACTTACAACCACAAATCAGAAACAGTCTAGATTAGGGCTGCAACTAACGATTATTTTTTCAATGAATCGGATAAAAAAAAAAAAAGAAATAGAGTGCGCGCAATGTGTCTGAAGAGCGAGGAGGGATCCGGGGGTGAGAAGGGTGCATAACTTATGTGAGGGCCGGGAGGGAGACGTGTGATTTCCGGGAGATTATGGCTGTTTCTCAATTCCAAGAATGCAGAGAACGGACTTGCGTTCTTCTGGAGACCGTTCTTGCCAGGTGTCATCGGAAGAACGAACTCAGGAGACCGCGAGGGCAGAGAACACGTCCTTTGAGAATTGGGATGCTGCGTTCTTCCTGATGGTCACATGACCTTCACGCGTTTTAAATGGTAAATTATTTAAACATTACAGCCGTCATACAACGGTTTATTGTTTTTCCCCCTTTTCAAAATATATACTCTGCATAAAAACATTATAAATATACTCTGCACAATATTAATAAAACAGATTTTAATTTGAGTTTTAGCAAACAAACATCCTTAATGTGTTTATTCCTTTATTAAGATGTTCATGGTAATGTTTAGTTTCATTTAGGGAAACTCCTGAGGTAAATAAGTGATATCTCTGAGCTTTAATAATAAATCTAAATAAAATGCTGTGCTTTCCAGCTCCAGTCGCAATGACTTCTACGACTTCCAGAGCGAGTTCGGGGCTCTGCATCGGTGCGTTCTCGATATCAAGAACACATCCGGGAAGTTTCACGCATCCTCTGTACTAGCGGTCTAAAGTATTGGAACTGAACTTAGGCAGCTGATGATGACGTTGCAAGACCGCTGAAGAGCGCATATTGAGAAACAGCCTATCACTCGTTTGTGGGCATTATGAGTCCCGCAAATGGATGGAGCAGTGGTCACCAAACTTGTTCCTGGAGGGCCGGTGTCCTGCAGATTTTAGCTCCAACCCATTCATACAACGATTTATTGTTTTTCCCCTTTTCAAAATATATACTCTGCATAAAAACATTATAAATATACGCTGCACAATTTAAATAAAACAGATTTTAATACGAGTTTTAGCAAACAAACGAGTTTTAGCCTAATCAAACACACCTGAACAAGCTAATCAAGGTCTTACTAGGTATACCAGAAACACCCAGGCAGGTGTGTTGAGGCAAGTTGGAGCCAAACCCTGGAGGGACACCGGCCCTCCAGGACCGAGATCGGTGACCCCTGGCATAGAGACTCCCAGAACTTCCGGGAGACTTGGGATGTCTGAATATCACGTCTAACAACTGTAGTGAAACACGATCCAGCGGTACAACCTTAGACGTGTACTGCTCTCTGTCTCTAGAGCTCTGAGAGATAAGCACGTGGCTCTGTGTGCGTGTGTGTGGCTCTGCAGTGAACACCACTTGTGTCTGTGTGGTCACGTGATGAGCATTTTTAGCGGATGGAGGGCTGTTCAGAAGTGCTAGGTAAAACACGGTGTGGATGTGGATCGTTTTCGTTCTAAAATGCCATTTTGACACTAAGACGTATTAGTGTAAACAGGGTCGTGAGCGGGTTTGCGATGGGGCGTAGCATCGGCTTTGCTGGCTGAGCATCGTGTTGTCGTTGAGGAAGTAAATGAATCTAACCCATTTTGGAATAAGGCTGTAAGCTAAAAAATAAAGTGGAAAAAGTGAAGCGCTATCAATACTTTCTGGATGGACTGTAACTCCCACGATTAACGTGGAACCACTTGACAACATAGTTTGTAGAAATTCTCTAAATAAAACTGCACAACCCAAAAGAAACAATGCTAATCAAAAGAATAAAAGTTGGCTCTCTATAGAACAAACATGACTGATTTTATTTATTTTTTGTATTTAGTGTGGTTTATTCACAAACTAATTTCGAGTGGATCACGTGCTTATGATCAACACGGCTGGCTCCTTATTAGCTCCGTAATCTGCCCTATTAGATGATTACAGAAGCATTGTAAATAATCTGAGTTTTTCACTCCTGTTATCTTCGTCTTGAAGCCAGCCCCCCCACCCCCTTTTTTTTTTCCACCCCTACTACCTCCCCCTTTTCTGATAGGGCGACATGATGGCACAGTTGCCTCACAGCAAGAACACCGCTGGTCCAACCTATCGGGCCGGTTGGTGTTTTTGTGCGGAGTTTACATGTTCTCCCCGTGTTCGCGTGGGTTTCCCCGGTTTCCTCCCACGTCCAAAAACATAAACCATAGCCAATCGACTAAAACAAATTATCACCCAATGCAACCTTAGTTTACACTTCTCACGGCGACAAGCAGGGGAGTTCTCGAGACCTACCTGAGCTCGAACTCCCCTCTTGCCCTTCTAACGGGAGGGAGCCCCGGGCTCGAGGATATTATGAGCTCAAGGCTTTCTCCCGAGACAATATGCTTTGATTATCAGCTAGCTTTGAACACTTGAATGAGGAAAAAGCTTGGTTATGGGTGTGACAGATGTGAAATGTGACTTTGGTGAATCATATATAATTGTTCGAAAACGTTGACAGAGACATTTTTGAGTATTTTACAGTACTGTAAAGTATAAGCCTACACAAACAACTAAGAAAGGGTTTTGCTTTTTTGGCAAGGTTGACATGGATTTGCTCTTATGCAACTGTAACCAACACCGTGTAACCACTCAGAGAGAACAGCTTCTCTATTTATAAAGCAGCATCAACAACATTACTTAAATTTCCCCAACATGTACTTCAAAAACACGGGGACAAGTCATAATTCACTTGACACTCCAAAGCAGGCAGCGAAGCCGTGAGTTTTGCTCAAGTGCGGTGGGATTATCGAGCTACACGCGGCTGGAAAGACTTATCGCCGGGCTGAAGGTAAAGCAGGCGACTATCAATAAAACATGAGCAGCAGGCTTCACATCTAACAGATCGCTCTTATTTATGTAGGCGCCTCAGATCCGTATCTGCTGCTCACAAAACCCTATGATCTATGTCTTTACGTTATCAGATCTCTCGGCGCTTTGGGAAGAAGCACAGAATGCGGCTCAATTACGCATCTGATGTTCTTACAGATGTTGCGGCCCACAGCTGCACGTGTGATGATGAAACAGATTATCAATCAATTCATTGAGGGGTATGATGAGAAGAAAGTCCACTAAATATCATGTAGCTACTTTACTAATACTGTATTTCACACTTATTTCATTGTTCACTATTGATAAATAATGAATTAAGGAGAAAGTTTGGAAGTAAATAGACTAAATATCACGTAGCCTCTTTGCTAACAATGTATTTCACTCTTATTTCATTGACTGATAAACAGTTAATTAAGGTCTAAGTTTGGAAGTAAATCTACTAAATATCATGTAGCCTCTTTGCTAACAATGTATTTCACTCTTATTTCATTGTTCACGACTGATAAACAGTTAATTAAGGTCTAAGTTTGGAAGTAACCCTGCTGAAAAATCCAGCTTAAACCAGCCTAGGCTGGTTGGCTGGTTTTAGCTGGTCAACCAGGCTGGTTTTAGAGGGGTTTTGGCCACTTCCAGGCTGGTTTCCAGCCAATTCCAGCCTGGTCTTAGCTGGTCAGGCTGGAAAATGATCAGCTAAGACCAGCTAAAACCAACTTGACCAGCCTAGCCAGGCTGGGAGCCCAGCCAAAACCAGCTATGTCCAGCTTAAACCAGGCTGGTCAAGCTGGTCATCTCCCAGCCTAACCAGCTAAGACCAGGCTGGAAATGGCTGGAAACCAGCCTGGAAGTGGCAAAACCTCTCTAAAACCAGCCTGATTGACCAGCTAAAACCAGCCAACCAGCCTAGGCTGGTTTAAGCTGGCTTTTTCAGCAGGGAAATCCACTAAATATAACGTAGCCTCTTTGCTAACAATGTATTTCACTCTTATTTCATTGTTACTGATAAACAGTTAATTAAGGTCTAAGTTTGGAAGTAAATCAACTAAATATCACGTAGCCTCTTTGCTAACAATGTATTTCACTTCTCCTTCATGATTGATAAACAATTGATAATCAATGAATATAGATGTAAGTTCACAAGACAATCCACTAAATATCACATAGCTCCTTTCCTAACATTGTAGTTGACTCTTATTTCATTGTTCACTACTCAAGTGTGTTTAAGTTTATTAAGGTCTAAGTTCAGAAAAAAATCCACTAAATATCAAATAGCCTCTTAGCTAACATTTAAATCTTATTTTATCCTTCACTATTAGCATTTAATTGAGGGGTACATTCAGAAGAAAATCCACCAAATATAACGTCGCTCCTTTGCTAACATTGTATTTCACTCTTATTTCATCTTTCACTATTGATTAGCAATTAATTGAGGGGTGAGTTGAGAAGAAAGTACACTAAATAACACTTAGCCTTGTTGCTAATGTTGTATTTCACTCTTATTTCATCCTTCACTATTGATTAGCAATTAACTGAGAAGTTCAGAAGAAAATCCATTAAAGGGCACATAGTTTACCCCTTTTTTATGATTTAATCTTAATATTATGGTTGTTCTGAGTGTGCCAGTTTAGGTTCAGTTCAACACACAGTTCAGATGTTTTTATTATAATGTGTTAAAAAGTGTCATGTTGGGGGCGTGTACACAGCTCGCTGTTTTAGGGGCGTGTTGCTTCACAGTTTTGGCTTCCCGCCCAACGTAACAAGGGGGCGGAGCCAAGAGCTCCTACGCTCTGTGTGTGTAACGGACAGGCTGACATACAGAGAGAGAAGCTGAGCTAAGCTAGCATTCAGCCGTACATGTACGATTAGGACACAGACCAAGCAGAGAGTACAAAATCATTTGTGTCTTTGTATAGTCTCGTTGTACAAGTGCCGAGCTTGTACACCGAGACTAACAACCACACACACTGAATTTACTTTGACTGAGGGACAGAATGTGCCGCGACACGGCACACCAGACTCTGGCGCGGAAGAAACAAGAAGTGTCCCGAATCGTCGCGCCACGCATTCCAGAACTCCAAACACAAGCCTCCACCAGGGCAAACACAATGGCGCCGCGGTCGCCGAGCCGAAGCTCCGCCGCATGCACCCTAACAGAAACCCACGCCCAGAACTCCGAAATGCACGGCATCGCGCCACGCAAAAGGTACAAGCAATAATTCCGATTAAAGCGATATTGTGGACAATATTGATCTTGTGTTGAGCCCAATAAGCCTTTCATCTAAAAATAGAGCATGGGTGTTCCTTTAGTGATATCACTTTGACTCACACGCTGAACATGGCGGACAAGAAACAACAAACTGAGGATATGATCGTGACGCGAGGCTGTCAATCAATATTGGTGGGTGGGGGGACCACTCTGCTACGTAAAGTTTTGGTCGGTCTGAAAGCTGCTCCAATTGGTCCATAGTTTTTATGTTGTTAAAATGAAAAAAAAAAAGGACTGTGTGTGTTCATATCACCCCAATATGACAGTCTATACGCTATACCTACACACGTCTGTCCAAACAGCTTAAGAAGTAGATTTTTCACCATAGGTGCCCTTTAAATATCACATAGCTATATTGCTAACATTGTATTTCACTCATATGTCATTCTTCACTATTAAACAATCAACTGAGGGGTAATTTGGCAAAAAAAAATCCACTAAATATCATGTTCCTAGTTTGCTAACATTGTATTTGACTCTTATTTCCTCCTAGAGTATTGATAAACAATCAATTGAGGTGTAAAGAAAATCCACCAAATATCACATAGCTACTTTGCTAACATTGTATTTCACTCTTATTTCATTCTTTACTACTGATAAACAATAATAAAGAATGAAAAAAAGAATGAAACACAACGTTAGCAAAGTAGCTATGTGCTATTGTGTGTATTTTCTTACCAACACCTGCTTTATATTTATGCAACAGCTGAGATTGTAACACACAAGAAAGTGCACGAGGGGATTTCATGAATAATATCTGTTGGAACGAGCCTGTTTTGAGTATTCGCTCGGAGTTCTGTTTTGCGGTGACCCTGAATGCAACCCCGTCAGAAAGTACAACGTGTTTCCTGCGGCGGGTTTGACGTGACGGGGCTCGGCGCGCAACCGGACGACCTCGGCACACCGCGGGTGTCTCTTTTGTATCAATAAATGTCACATTAATATTCTCAGCGCATTGCACATGATGATTATGATGGATACAAACTGACAAGAGGAGAGTGTAGTGTCATTTGTAATTGGCCGGTGCGTGGAGATGTTTTTCAGCGTGGCGTTCGCTCCCACAGGATTGCTAATCAGATATAGACTGGCGGTAATTATCCGGCGAACCTTCAGTGCGAGCATGCGGAGGACGAATGGACTTCAAATGCTCTAATCAATGTTTCTTCAGTGTCATTTGACACCTCACTGAAAGCATTCAAATTTAATTATTGTAAACACTGTAACTTATGATGGCTTTAAATAAAGATTATGAACGAACAAACAGACTTAACAGCAGCGGAGAAAGCATCAGGAATCAGGATGATCATTGTGAGGTTTTACTGTGCTTGTGGTTAGCAGTTTAAGCTTCTACACACACTGCAAACACTTCTGTATACATGTAAATTCATTCACTCATATATTTTCCTTCAGCTTAGTCCCTTATTTATCAGGGGTCGCCACAGAAGGATGAACCGCAAACTATTCCAGCATATGTTTTTACGCAGCAGATGCCTTTCCAGCTGCAACCCAGTACTGGGAAACACTCACATTAACACTCATACACTACAACCAATTTAGTTTATCCAATTCACCTATAGAGGAATTACCAGCCTGATCTCACAAGGAGACGCAAGTATTTTACGTTTTGCCAGTTTAGTGGCTAATTCGTAAAATTCATACGTGTTCAGTCGTACGAAAGTGTACGATTTTAAAAAGGAGGCGTGGCACCCATCCCCACCCCCAATCGTCATTGGGTGATGAGCAAATCATACTAAATTGTACAAATTAGATTGAAGAATTCATACGAATTAGCCAATAACTCAAAAAGTTACGAATTGCCGTGAGATTGTGTTGGAATTACCCACCTACGTCACATGGGTACCCGGTTGTAAAAAGAGACCGGTTGCAATAGCAAACATGTCGTGTTGTGCGGTAGGATGCCAAAAAACGTAACTTTTACCGTACACTACACTGCTTTTGATGCCAACTGGAGACGTCTTTGGCTAAAAGGGAGCTGAATGGAGTGACAACCTAATTAAAAATGCTGGACTCTGCAGTTTTCATGTTATGTCAGGTAAGTTCACGCTGTGCTGAATCATGCACATTACTCGTTTTGATTGCAGCAATGATTTCAACAAAAACAGTTAATTACAACAATTAATTAAACAATTAAATAGCAATTAAATTGCGGACACTGATTGCTTAGAATGAAGCGTAAAAATGTAAGTTCACATACCCTGCTGTACAGGTGCAGTTCACTGTCAGAATGCAGTTGTTTTGCTTGTTGATGATTACGCAAGCCTTGTACAGCTCCGTCTTCTTTCCTTATCTTTGGATAGACAGAACCTCGGCTTGTAGCACTACAAAGTTTTGAATCTGGTAATCCTGGAACATTATTTCTTGCACAAAACAAAATTATAGGCATCCAAAGACTTGTAGGTCTTTACATTCTCTCTTGTAAAAACACTTGGAGTTTCAATCAGCTGGATGCTTGGCCATTTCGTCTTATCCAATATTCATTGGGTGGGTGCTATCTATCGCAAATAGACCTGTCAGACGAACGCCGCTCACTTTAACATTAATTTTGCTGAATAACTGTGCTTATCACTGGGTGATGAGCTGTTATAATACACTGAAACCATTATGTAAATAACATATATAATATGTATTCAACACTGAAAAGAATTATGCAAAGATGATTCCTTGGATTTACTCAATTTTTTTTTACGCTAGGTGGTTGTAAACAATTTATTTGGGCTGAATTTAAACAGATTAAGTTGAACATTATTAAATTTGTTTGTTTAAATTCAACACAAATAAATTGTTTGCAACAGTTCTGCATGCAACACTTTTTTCAGTGAATATAACTTTTCTTTAATACAACAACAAACTCCGCATCGGATGTCATTCTCTTGCTGTAAATACTAGCGCTCCCGTTTTTTTTTTCTGCCACCTCACTGCACGCGCATCCTCAATATTTACAAACACGGTAATTTATCTATAGAGCATGTGTTTGGATTGTGGAGGAAACCGGAGACCCACTACGAAACGGGGAGAACATGCAAACTCCCGAAATGCCAAATGGCCCAGATGGGACTCAAACCAGCTGACTTTTTGCTATGAAGTGACAATGCTAAGCACTGAGCCACCGTGCCACCCATCTAAATGCTTGAGTTAAAACTAAAATGGTTCATCCAAATTGGAAAACGACCTCATATTTTTTACTCACCCTCAAGCCATCCTCGATGTATTATACTATATGACTCTCTTATTTCAGATGAACACAGTCAGAGTAGTTTTGCATTTAATTCTGACTCTTTAATGCTGTGGAATGAAGTTTCCTAATGGGATCCTTATTTTAAAGCTTCCAAAAGCAGACAAATCTGTCATAAAACTAAACCATATGCTGTGAAAAAAATATTCATTGGATTTAAATTTAGTTTTAAGATCAGTTTCATTCATTTTCTTTTGGTTTAGTCCCTTATTTATCAGGTGCCACAGTGGAATGAGTCACCAACTATTCGCAGTGGGCGGTTCACTTCCGTTATTTAGTACTATTGCATTCATATCAGAAGTAAACCGTACCAGAGTTTGCACGAACGGTAAACCAGACCACCTCTTTCAGCTGGACTCGGGTACGGTTCACGGGTGTGCACTCGAGTTCGGAAAACACGTTCACACTAGCTAAGTGTACATTGACGTTAAATAAACCCACATGCAGACCAAAAGGGCTAGTGTAAAAGCATCTTAATAACTGCTAGAATCACAATAGTGGCATAGTGCCAGTAAAACTATATGAGGATTATTCAATCAGCATTAAATCAGGTTTATTTTGTACAGTAGCATAATGGATATCCATTTAGCAGTATATATTAACTTTTATTGTCACATTTGCCACAAGTAGAAATGCAAAAACAGTACAAAGTATTCTTACTTGGTATTTTTGACTCAAATATGTTGTATACCTTAACCAGACCCGAGTCCAAAAAGGAGCTCCTTTAGTTTTGTGCTTATTCATTCATTTTCCTTTAGTGCCTTCTTTATCAGGGGCCACAGCGGAATGAACCACCAACTATTCCAGCATAGTTGGAATATGTTTTACACAGCCGATACCCTTCTAGCTGCAACCTAGTTCTTGGAAACACCCATACACTCACACATTCAAACACACACTCATACACTACGGTCAATTTAGTTTATCCAATTCACCCATAGCGCATGTCTTTGACTATGAGGGAAACCGGAGCACTCGGAGGAAACCCACACCAACACGGGGAGAACATGCACACAGAATCCAAACAGAAATGCCAACTGGCTCAGCCGGGACTCGAACCAGCGACCTTTTTGCTGAGCCACCATGCCACCCGTTTTGTGCTTATTCCCTGATTAAAGTTGATCTCTTGGTTTCCACCTCTTTACTCTTGAGTTTCAGCTACTTCTACAGTAGCATTGCATGCATTTTAGGTGCAAATCCAAAACACTGGTATAGTATTGTGTATTCAGGAATAATTTGGGGACTGGATTGTACTACAGCATGAACACAGAACTTATACTGACACATGATGGATTTATCAGTTCAATGAAAATAACACTCCGGTTTTACACATTTAAATGAGAGTTTGACCTTCATCTTTACATTGCAGGTGATTTAAGCTGAATAACTGTGTGGTGGCAATTTTCAAATCAACATACAGTATTTAACATAACGCCCTACAGAAACGTCACATATACATCTCTTTTACCGCCCGCTGCACCCTGCCACCCGTCCTGTAAACGGCGTGAGATGAAACAGGCCATCAATAACCTGCTATGATGAATCTGAGCGTGTTTTATAAGAACAATCTGAGCGAGGTCCATCAAGGGTCATCGCCTGAAAACCCTGCAGAACCGCAGCCACAAAACGCACTCATGCAAAAAATGGATATCCACAGAGAATGTGCAATACATTAGGGCCACCGCTGAGAGAGATGGGCTTCCTCGTACAGACGATCGATACACGCACATCAGCATTCACAGCCAGCCCTCCTCGCACTTCTCCTGCTTTGTTTTAGGTGTAAAGAGAGGTCGCGGTGGACTGCTGGGTTATGAACATGCTTCAGAATTATTAGCCCTACTGTGAATTTAGTTTTCGTTTTCAAATATTTCCCAAATGATAATTAACAGAGCAATGAATTTTTCACATTAATTCCTATAATATTTTTCTCCTGATGAAAGTTTTTAAATGTCTTTTTAATCATTTTAAGGTCAATATTATTAGCCCTCTTAAGCATTATCGTTTTTTCGATAGTCTACAGCAGGGCTATATAATTAGTTTGTCATGGGAGAGGAAACCCACGCCAACTCGGGGAGAACATGCAAACTCCACACAGAAATGCCAACAGACCCAGAAGAGGCTCGAACCAGCGACCTTCTTGCTGTGAGGCGAACATGCCGACCACTGTGCCACCGCGTTGCCTATATATAGGAACTGCTGTGAAAATGTCCTTGCTCTCTTATTTACACTTCTAATATTTAGACTTCACGCAAATATAGAACTTATATCAACATCAAATCACATTAACTTCTATTTCCAATAGATTTTCAATTCACCATAGCAGCTGAACAGATGGATCTGGATCACTGTAATATCCTGACAGCCTTTTTCTACTCTGATGATGTCCGATATGAGTGAATGTCATTCTATCAGATGTGATGATGATCTGGGTGTCTGTGATTCAGGTGGCTGTCTGCTGATTTCTTTGAAGTGTTATCTCTCCGTCTGAGGGAATGACTTCCATATGTCACCTGAAAGACCACCCAGAGTCCATTACAGGGTAATTGGGTCACTTGTCTTCTTGCTGAATCTTTTCTTCTGTGCACTGAATAAAGGATGATTTTTGGGCTGCTTATAGTGGCCACGTGTCGGGCTGAATCAACACATAAACATGTACATAGCCTCTATTATTAATTATTATAAGGTAATTTAGAGGGGAAAAAACATCCTTGTCTAGATGACTTTCCATACAGCAGAATGTAATTATCATGTTTTCTGGATAATTAATTAATAGACTAAAAATCCCTAAGGAATTGCTAGCAGAGTGTGAGTGTGTATCATAATTTGGCACGAGTCCTGCTCATCCAGCAGGATCGTATTTGACTCTTGGCAGATTTTCAGATGTTTATTGGATCCCATTAGAGTTGGTTACATATTATGATGGAATTTCATTATGGATCCTGAGACGGTTTTGTTGATGAATCCATTGATCCACATCCTCACTATCCTTCGAGTTAGTCGCCACAGCAAAATGAACCGGCAATAACTCTGGCATATGTTTTATTCAGCGGATGCCCGATCCAGATCCATCTCTCCAAATGCACCGGACACTACCATTACACAAGGACTTGTTCACGAGCGTAACCCTCATTCCCTGAAAGAGGGAACAGAAGTGTTTGTCAAGTTAAACGGTCAACTGAGAGAGAAAGTCTTGGTTACATATGTAACCCTCATTCCCCGAAGGAGAGAACGGAGGCGTTGATGTCGAGTTTAACGCCTAGCGAATCCCCTATTCAATCAACCTGACTGAAACTCATGGTGATCGACTGAGGGGGAACGTCTTGTTTACGTACTTAACCCTCGTTCCCTGAAGAAGGGAATGGAGTCGTTTATGTTGAGTTGAGCGACTAGCGAATCCCCTAGTCGATCAACTTGACTTAAACTCGTAATGATCAACTGAGGAGGAATATCTTGGTTACTAACGTAACCCTCATTCACCCAAGGAGAGAACAGAGACGTTTATGTCGACATGAGAAGGAACGTCTTGGATACATATGAAACCCTCGTTCCCCGAAGGAGAGAACTGAGACGTTCATGTTGAGTTGAGCGACTAGCGAATCCCCTATTCAATCAACTTGACTTAAACTTGTAGTGATCGACTGAGGGGGAATGTCTCGTTTACGTACTTAACCCTCGTTCCCTGAAGAAGGGAATGGAGTTGTTTATGTTGAGTTGAGCGACTAGCGAATCCCCTAGTCGATCAACTTGACTTAACTCGTAGTGATCAACTGAGGAGGAATGTCTTGTTTACTAAC
>NC_141030.1:2587500-2640000 GCF_052040795.2 Danio rerio | reverse complement strand
ATTACTTTCCCAAACCTTCCCGTCATGCCTTTAAGCAGATGATATCATGGTATTAGGTTTCATCAGATCACGAACTATTTTCTGAATAGCCTAATGTTACTGCTGCTTAGCAAGTAGCACTCAACTGTTTAGCATCCTCGGCAGAAATTACCTGCAAATCAGCGTCCATAAACGATCCTAAAGTCGGAGTTGCCGTGAAACAGCCTTTAATTTGAGTCGAGCGCATATCCTATCGCCATCATCATCGTCGCAAATTAAGTGTAGAGCCGCACATCAGTGGTGAATCTGAATAAAACATGTAGCCTGATTAGAAGCGTTAAGAGCTGTGACGCGCCGGTAATCAGGCCCCAGTCGGTCACTGCGAGCTCCGAATATCCTTCCGCCCCGCGCGCGTGTTATCATCATCCGCCATGCCAAGGTCACGATAATGTGTGCATTTAATTGCTGATACACTTGATTATGTGCAAAATATTGAGGGGGTAAATTGGAGCGTGCTGCTTTGCATTTTAAAAGGTTCCTCCTGCTGTTCACCAGGCTATTAAACTTTGTCATATTGATTCGAGCGGGTTCAGTTTAGTGGTGGAATATTTTTACCCTCTCTCTGGAGAAATGAATGATTCAAACCGTTGCAAACTTAAATTAGGCACTTTCTCAAGTGATCCTGAAAAAATATAGCTACTTTTAAAGGAATAAACTTGCTTTACAAGTTTAACATCTTTTAAATACCCCCAATAACTACTGAAATGAGTCCTCCTGTAAAGCATTTAAAGGTGTTTCATCATGATAAACATTAGTGACTGGCTGAGACAGGTATATGAGGTGAGTATTTGTCTGTTTAAAGAGAATCATAATGCTTATAGCCTATACTTTTCGTTGCTATATACGTTTGAATCATGTAATGGTTGTTATATTGAAGCACACATTGAACAAAATCTGGACAATGGAGTATTTAATCCAAAAATACAACTGAAAATCTTTAATATCATATTCATTAAAAAAGGTCTAGTGTAATAAAATGACTCTCTCTAAAGAAATTAATGATTCAAACCATTGCAAACTTAAATTAGGCACTTTCTCAAGTAATCCTTAAAATATATCTACTTTTAAAAGGAATAGATTCTCAAGTTCAACATGTTTTATATACTAGTACTGCCAATAATCACTGAAATGAAAACAGTAAAGCATATAAAATGCTTCCATCGTGATTAACAAAGCATTAGGTGATTAATCACAAACTATTTCTGTATTTTAAGATTGCTTACAGATTATTGCTATATTTGAATCTTGTAGCTTGCTTATTATATTGACACACACAAATGAAACACAATTCAGTTTATATGTAACTCCAAAACTTTAATATCATATTTATTAAACAGGTTTAGTGTGATAAAATTACTCTCTTTCTCGAGAAATGAATAATTCAAACTGTTGCAAGCATAAATTAGACACTTTATCAAGGGATACTTTAAAAACATTGCTACTTTTAAAGGAATAAAATAGTCAACAACCACTGAAATGAGTCCTGTAAAGCATATAAAGGTGTTTCATTATGATAAACAATATGGTGATAGGCTGAGAGCAGTATATCAGGTGATTAATCACAAAGTGTTTGTCTATTTTATGATTATCACATGATGTTATGTAGCCTATAGGCTACACATTTCATATATATATTTAAATCATGTAATGATTGTTATATTATATTAAAGGACAGATTGAACAAAATCCAGTTAATGTAATTCTTTTCCCAAAAATACAACCTCAAAACTTAAATATCATATTCATTAAAACAGGTTTAGTGTGATAAAATGACTCTCTCCGGAGAAATGAATCATTCAAAGCATTGCAAACTTATGCAAAGCATAAAGGTGTTTCAAGATGATAAAGATTACAGTATATCAGGTGATTAATCACAAAGTATGTCTATTTCAAGATAGTCTTCATCATATTTTAATCATATAGCATATTTTGTATAATCATTATATTGACACAAACAAATTTAACAAAATCCAATTAATGTTTATTTAAAATATAACTCCAAATCTTTAATATCATATTCATTAAAACAGGTCTAGTGTGATAAAATGACTCTCTCTAGAGGAATGAATGATTCAAACCATTGCAAACTTAAATTAGGCACTTTCTCAAGTGATCCTTATACAAATACAGCAACTTTTAAAGGAATAAACTTGGCTTACAAGTTCAACATCTTTTAAATACCATCAATAACCACTGAAATGAGTCCTGTAAAGCATTTAAAGGTGTTTCATCATGATAAACATTATAGTAAGAGACTGAGAGCAGTAAATCAGGTGATTAATCACAGCATATTTGTCTATTTAAAGATTATTACACACTTTTATGTAGCCTATAGCACATTCCATTGGGAAATACATTTGGATCATTGTAAAAAAACATTCATATATTAGCACTTTTCCATAATTTGTGATAATTTTTGTTTGTTTTATATTTGCTTTTGAATTGCTGATCTTCTTTTAACCTTGGAAAGTTAAAGTGACTTTTATGAACTTTTTTCATTGCAAACTCAGTGCAGTATGTTCACTGTTACATAACTGCCCCCTGCTGGTCATGTCCTTCTTGTTGGAACATTTTGTGCTGTGCCAGCCTGATTTCACGAGGAAACGTAAGTATTTTACGTTTTGTAAGTTTAGAGGCTAATTCGTTGATTCGAGTTCAGTCATACGAAAATGTACGGTTTTAAAAAGGAGGCGTGGCACCCAACCCCTAACACCAATTGTCATTGAGCAAATTGTACGAAATAGATCGTACGAATTAGCCACGAAATCAAAAAGTTACGAACTGCAGTGAGATTGCGTTAGCTGTGCCGCGCAGTACTGCAGCCCTGTGTGTGGTCACGTTCATTCACTTGCACATGCTCAGTAGTCACATCTGTACTCATGTCATTGTAAACAACTTTTGCACAAAACACTGAACATGCAGTGTTTAAGTTCCACATAAAGTGGACCTATTATGCAAAAATTAGTTTTATAAGGAGTTTAAATATGGTTGTATGGAAACAGTGTGTGAATATACCAGCTTTAAAGGTTAACAGTGTATTGGTTTTAGTCTTTATAAGCAGACTTGATAAAAACAGTCAGCAGATACACTTTGATTGACATTCTCCCTTTGTACGTGTCTTTAGAGGGGGAAAGCCCCGCCCACAAGTGAACATCTCTTCTTCAGCAGTATAGGTTAGTCTCGTTTTTCAATCTGCCCCTATGCTGACACACAGGCATTTGTAGCTCCGCCCTCTTTTAAAAAGAGCACAATCTCATTTGAATTTAAAGCGACAGACACCAAAATAAGGATCAAATTCTAAAAGGGTCAGTTTCAGAGAGTTATACATATTATTTTACATATTAGGACATATTATATTAGATCTTGTAAAAAGAGGCATAAAAGGTCCACTTTAAAATCAGACACAACATCCACCTAGGGAAAAAAAAAACACATTTTGAAAATGATTTAGACACTTTACACTGAAAAAAAGGATAAACACTGGTGGATATAAAGAATCAATATAAATGCATTAACATAAACATGCATTGAAAGAGCATTATTGTAAAATATCCTCCCCAAGTTTTACCACCTGAGAGATGAGTGAAAATAATTCTGCACGGTGACAGACGGTGTATCACAGACACGGTGCACTGAGTTTAACTCCCTTAGAATGTGGAACCTTCCTTGAAGCCTATTGAAATGTGTTTTTGAGCAGCATTCAAAATCTGTCAGCAAACGTTATTTCACATTTTCGTGGCCGATTGCACACTGACACCTGACACAGTCACACACACACACACGCAGCATGCATTACAGCTGTGAATGTAAACGCTCCATCATCTTGTGATGCTGTTTACATTCACATTCATCTATCTGAAACACAATGAACGTGGCTGAACACACGCGCTCTGTGCTAAAGTACAATATTGATCCTGTGGAACTGCATCTATTTCTCCATACGGTTCACCTGTGAAACGTGTGCATAGAAATGTATGTGAATGATGTGAATGATCAGCGGTGTGTAAAGATGTGGCTGTAACTATGGAGACGTTCATGATGATCAACGGGTCACGAGGTGTCAGCGCAGATTTCATTTGTACAGCCTCGGTATTCACAGCTTTCCTGTACTGAATGAGCTGAAATATGGACACACTCACACACTTTTTGGTTTATAGAGACTGTCCATATACATAATGAATATTACTGCGTATAAACTGTATGCCCCGTACAGTACTCCAGCCCTACTGTTTTTTGTTTTATTTTTTACAAAATAATAATAATAATAATTTTTAAAAATTGTAAGATTTACATAAAAAACTTGCGTGGTTGTCTGAATTTTAATGTCCAAGGTCAAGAATTACTGAGAGAAGTAGATTTGGCTATTAAAAAAAGTGTGCAAACCTGTGACTTAAATGATTAGTTGACTGCAAAATGTGTGTAAATCCACTGCTTTTGAATTGATTTGTTGACTATACTTAAAAAAGTAAGTAAACCGACTGCTTTTAAAGCGATTATTCATTCATTCATTTTCTTGTCGGCTTAGTCCCTTTTATTGATCTGGGGTCGCCACAGCGGAATGAACCACCAACTTATCCAGCAAGTTTTTATGCAGCGGATGCCCTTCCAGCCGCAACCCATCTCTGGGAAACATCCACAAACACACTCATACACTACGGACAATTTAGCCTACCCAATTCACCTGTACCGCATGTGTTTGGACTGTGGGGGAAACCGGAGCACCCGGAGGAAACCAACGTGAACGCAGGGAGAACATGCAAACTCCACACAGAAACACCAACTGAGCCGAGGTTCGAACCAGCGACCTTCTTGTTGTGAGGCGACAGCACTACCTACTGCGCCACTGCCTCGCCCTGCTTTTAAAGTGATTAGTTGACATTAAAAAAGTAAGTAAATATAGTCAACTAATCACTTAAAAGACAGTAAAACCATTGCTTTTATAACAATTAATTGTTTTTAAGCAATTTGTTGACTTCACTGTAAAAGCTGGGTAAACTTGTTCCTTTAAAGTGATTGGTTGAATTAAAAAGTGAGTAAATCCATTGGTTTTAAAGCGATTAGTTGACCCCAAAAATTAGTAAACCCATTGCTTTTAGTCAACTAATCACTTTAAAATCAACGATTTTACTCACAAAATCAGAAGGAAAGTCAACTAATCGTAAGCAGGTTTACTCACTTCATAAAGTCAACTAATCGCTTTAAAATCAATGAGTTTACTCACGGAATCAGTAGGAAAGTCAACTAATCGTAAGCAGGTTTACTCACTTCATAAAGTCAACTAATCGCTTTAAAATCAATGAGTTTACTCACTGAATCACTCGTAAAAGTCAACTAATCACATCATAAGCAGGTTCACTCACTTTATAAAGTCAACTAATCACTTTAAAAGCAACGAGTTTACTCACTTAAACACTAGTAAATTCAACTAATCACTTAAAAAGCAACGAGTTTACTCACTTAAACACTAGTAAAGTCAACTAATCACTTCGTAAGCAGGTTCACTCACTTCATAAAGTCAACTAATCACTTTAAAATCAACAAGTTAACTCACTGAATCACTATTAAAGTCAAAGGATCACATCATAAGCAGGTTAACTCCCTTTAAAAAGTCAACTAATCGCTTTAAAATCAACAAGTTTATTCACTGAACTACAAGTAAAGTAAACCAATCACATTATAAGCAGGCTCACTCACTTTATAAAGTCAACTAATTGCTTTAAAAGCAGTAAACCAATTGCTTTTAAAACAATTATTTGTTTTTCAAGCGAATAGTTAACCACAGCTGGGCAAACTTGTTCCTTTAAAGCGATTAGTTGATTTTAAAATGTGTAAACCTGTTGCTTTTAAAGCTATTAGTTTTTTTCTAACTTTTAAAAGTTAGTAAATATAGACAACTTATCACTTAAAAGCCAGTAAAACCATTGCTTTTATAACAATTAATTGTTTTAAAGCAATTTGTTAACTTCACTTTAAAAGCTGGGTAAACTTGTTCCTTTAAAGTGATTGGTTGAGTTAAAAAGTGAGTAAATCCATTGCTTTTGAAGCGATTAGTTGACCCCAAAAATTAGTAAACCCATTGCTTTCAACTAATTACTTAGTAAATCAACAAGTTTACTCACTTAATCAGTAGTAAAGTCAACTAATAGCATCGTAAGCAGGTTCACTCCCTTTATAAAGTCAACTAATCACTTTAAAAGCAACTGGTTTACTCACTTTTTAAAGCAAAGCTGGGTAAACTTGTTCCTTTAAAGTTATTAGTTGATTTCAAAAGTGAGTAAAACTGTTGCTTTTAAAGCGAGTATATGTCTTTAATTATATGAACAGAAATTAATCAGAATTTTTTTATGTATTAGACTGAAGATAAAGCTGAAAATTTACGCCTTGAATCATCAGAAATAAATGACATTTTACAATATATTCAGATATATTCAGACAACATCAATTTTAATTCTAACATTATCTCAGAATAATACATTTTGTTCTGCACAAACTTTGAAAGATTTTTTTCTGATTCAAGATTTGGTCTGATTTCATCAGTGGTCTAGAAAATAATGATCAGATCCTCACATTGACTCGCCATAGTCACCAAAAGTAAATCAGACAAGCAGACCTGTGTATAAATGAAAATTCATAATGCATGATGCTGCATTCAATTCAGCTCCAACACATTTCTCCCACTGACCTGTTTTTGATTCCACACATCAAGTGCTGCTCAACAGCTCTTCACAGACGTGAGCTGAAAATAAAACAAATGCTTGTGTTTGTTCTGAACGTCTCTGGTTGTCGGTCACATGCTGCTGTTTAATACAGAAGCAGCTGAGGTTCCTGAAGGAGATCCAGCACTGTCCAGCTTGACCTCAGACCATTGATAAAATCATGTTGCTTAAAGGGATAGTTCAACCAAAAAATTAAAATGTACTCAATATTTACTGACTCTCAATTGGTTTCAAACCCCATAAGTTTCTATGAAAACCTTTAACCACTCACTATAAAAACGATTAGTTGACTAGATAGATTTAAGGCAATGGGGTTTACTTTTTGAAGTATTAAAATGTGTAACTATGTGATATGTGCATATTTGCAAAAAAGTCTGTCAACCAACCAACAATCAACCAAACAACCAACCAACAGTCAATCAAGCAACCAAGTAACCAGTCAACCATACAGTCAACTGACTAACTAACTAACTAACTAACTAACTAACTAACTAACTAACTAACTAAATAACTAAATAACTAAATAACTAACTAACTAACTAACAGTAAATCAAGCAACCAATTAACCAGTCAACCATAGTCAACTAACTAACCAACCAACCAACCAACCAGCAGTGAATTAAGCTACACAGTAACCAGTCAACCATACAGTTAACCAACCAACCAACCAAAAAAACAATCAAGCAACCAACAGTCAACCAGCCAAGTAACCAGTCAACCATACAGTCAACTAACTAACCAACCAACCAACCAACCAACCAACCAACCAACCAACCAACCAACCAACAGTCAATCAAGCAACAAAGTAATCAACTAACCAACCAACAGTAAACCAAGCAACCAAGTAACCAGTCAACCATACAGTCAACTGACTGACTAACTAACTAACTAACTAACTAACTAACTAACTAACTAACTAACTAACTAACTAACTAACTAACTAACTAACTAACTGTCATTCAAGCATCCAATTAACCAGTCAACCATAGTCAACTAACCAACCAACCAACCAACCAACAGTCAATTAAGCTACACAGTAACCAGTCAACTATACAGTTGACAAACCAACCAACCAAACAAACAATCAAGCAACCAACAGCCAACCAGCCAAGTAACTAGTCAACCATACAGTCAACTAACTAACCAACCAACCAACCAACCAACCAACCAACCAACCAACCAACAATCAATCAAGCAACAAAGTAACCAGTCAACCAACCACCCAACCTTCAACAAACCAACAGTCAATTAAGCAACACAGTAACCAGTCAACCAAACAGTCAACTAACCAATCAACCAACAGTCAACCATTCAAGTAACCAGTCAACCATACAGTCAACTAACCAACCAACCAACCAACCAACCAACCAACCAACCAACAGTCTACTGAGCAACAAAGTAACCAGTCAACCATACAGTCAACCAACCAAAAGTCAATAAAGCAACCAAGTTTGTCAACCATACAGTCAACCATAGTCAACCAACCAACCAAACAACCAACTCCCATCAAACCAACCAACCAACTCGCAACCAACTCCTAACCAACCAGCCAACCAACCAGCCAACCAACCAACCAACCAACCAACCAACCAACCAACCAACCAACCAACATTCTCTAGGAAGATAGGCTCATGATATCTCATAGTCATATTGCATCTGTACTGAAAAATAAGACATAAATGCTGAGTAAGTAAATGTGTATGTAATTTTTTTCTTGTGTAAATTTGTAAACAAACACACTGAAAACCGCTTATTAAGAGACAAAGACGACTCAAGGACCAGAGACACGGGTTGTCCACAATAAACAACTGCCAGAGGATGTATTTCTTTTTTTGCTCCAAACGGCAAATCATTTGAGGAAAAAAGCACGGAAAGAGTGATAAATACGGAGTGTACAGCCTTCTCACGTATCTCACGTATTCACCACAACATCGCACTCGTAACTCACACATTTATTCAGATTTAGTTACACAACGATTGCTTCTTGACCTCTGTTAAACGCAATACGGAGCACTGAATCGTCCGAAGGCAGAAAGAGAGACAAAGTTACAAAGTTCCATTTCAAAAGAATATTTACAGCCAATGAATGTCATTATACACACCTTAGAAACCGCACTTTAGTGCCAAATCTCTGGACGATAAACGCTGTATGTACAAAAAGGGCCCAAGTCTCTCGGACATTTCCTCATAATGCACGGCGAATGGTAATGTCCCTACACTCCTCGGTCCTCTGTTTAACTGGATTAGTCCACGGCGAGGTGAAAGAGCGTCATATGAAGTATTCTTTTTGGTTATCGCTGATGATGCTCTGTGAGTTTGGATCCGTGTTGAATGGCGTTTCAGGACTGTCGTCAGTTTTTCCAGCTTTGGGCTCCTGGCTTTGAAAGGTTTCTTTCCGTCGGTAGAGAAATCTCGCTGTTACCGCCAGAGCTGAGAGACTGACGAAGATCACCACCGCGATCACTCCTAAAAGACACGAACACAAGCTTCAGAGAAAGAAAATCAGTGGATGATTATCATCTGAAATGAGGAACGCTGCACTGCAATGCTTTACTTACTTCATGCTTTTTTGTCTTGTCTCTTGCCCAAATATCCAATAATTCCAAAATCAAGAAGCTTTTTCTAAATGAGCAAAACATTTCATCTTGTTGGATGGGGCAACCAGTACTGCATCCAAAATGGTAAAAAGCCTTGGAGTAACAATTGATAACCAACTAAACTTCTATGACCACATCTCTAGAACTGCTCGACTGCTTGTTCAACTGCTCAACTCCTTGTTCAAGCTCTTGTTCTCTCCAGACTGGACTATTGCAACTCTCTACTAGCCGGGCATCCAGCTAACTCTATCAAACCTCTTCAGATGCTTCAAACGCAGCAGCACGAGTGGTCTTTAATGAAGCTAAAAGAGCACATGTCACTCTGCTGCTCATCCGTTTGCACTGGCTGCCAGTTGCTGCTCGCATCAAATTCAAAGCTCTGATGTTTGCTTACAAAGCGACTTCTGGCTTTGATCCTTCTTATCTGCTCACACTTCTGCAGATCTATGTGCCCTCCAGAAACTTGCGTTCTGTGAATGAACGTCCCCTCGTGGTTCCATCCCAAAGAGGGAAGAAATCACGGCTCAACTATTTAGTCTCCACTCTCCATCCTAATCTGCAATTGCCTCTCTGGCTCTACTGCTAACTATATTACGAAAAAAAAAGACTAATGTTTTACTTCTTACACTTTCTTTACATACCTGAAACTTGCCTACAGAACTTATTCATTGTTGCTCTTATAGTTGTGTAAATTGCAAATCCTAATTTGTAAGTCGCTTTGGATAAAAGCGTCTGCTAAATGACTTAATGTAAATGTTTTTAAAATAGTGTGTTAAAAGTGAGTTTTTCCTTAAAACAAGCAATGTAATCCGCTAATTGGGTTAACAAAGTAATATTTTTCCAAAGCAAAAATGATTATTTTTTTACCCCATTGCCACCCACTAATAAGTTTAATTAATTCCTTCCTAAATTGTCCCAACACAAATTTGTTTAGAACACAACTATACAGTTTATTTATAAGGATAGTGCCTATTTAAAATATTTATAACTTTGAAGATTCATTGCGTCGGCATCCATCAGCCTGTCATATTGAGCAGAGCAAAGAAAACAGTGGTTGACTTTCCGCCACAAGATGGTGACAGAGACCACATAATAAGTCCTGAGGGGAGAAAAGTTTAGAAATACAGCCGATCAAAACATTATACAACTGGTGAGTGACATTCTAAGTCAATCTCTCTCTTTTTTATGTTGTAGTGCTGTATTTATACCATAGTAATCTGCTAGTGTTTGCTTTGGTTTGGCTTTTTTGGGGTTGATTATTGTGATCTCCTGATTGCAACAGAGAAATACTGGGAAATCTCTGTAGACTGATGGCATTTCATCCTGTTCAGGTTTATAATCTTAAAATGTGAACAAAATCAGCTGTTTTGTCATCACTTTAGACATTATGCTAGAGAATAATTCAAACACTAGCTTTAAAGTGGCTTTTGTGAATTAGTAATGGTTTTGCTATTCTGATGTCAGCTGCAGATGTGAATGAACAATGAAGAAAGTAGTTTTTCATACAAAATGATTTTTTAGACTCTCCGTGTTTGATTTTCTTTTTTAAATAAACGATTATGCCGTCAAACTGTTGTATAAACGCAATATCACACGAGTAACAGTGCAAAATTGCTGTACATCAGCACTGGTGGAACACCTAGGCACTCAGCCGGCAGCCTTAAGCCAGCACACACCTCCCACCTGTGCCAATATACAGCCTTATTGCACTACTAGTAGTGCTCATATATATATATATATATATATATATATATATATATATATATATATATATATATATATATATATATATATATATATATATTAAGGGTGTAACGGTTCACAAAAATCAACCTTCACAGTGGTGATCAGATGTGCCATTATCTGTAACTTTAGGTGGTTTCTAAAACTAAATCTGCCAGTGTTGTTTCCATTCTCTCGTATCCAGACCTTTACGTTTTCGCGGCTGTAGCTCCCTGTCATTTGAACTGAGTGATTGACAGCTGATATTAACCAATCCATTCGCGTTCTGTTTTAGTGCAGTGGGCCAATAAGAAGAGCTTGAAGGCGGGGCAAGCCTTGTGGGCTTTGTTTACTGCAAGTTGACATGTCAACTGTTTTAAACTATTCTTGAGCGATGTGTTTGGCGTTTTTAGGTGCAAAGATGCTTATTGCGTGAACGCCTCCTAATCCTGCGCGTGGTGAACATTTTGCTGTGAAAACTGGTTGCACAACATCAATTTCATGCACCCCCATATATATTTTGACATCGCATAGATAAAATTTTGGGTGCAAATGTGACCAAAACGGTCGCAATTTCGAGCCCTGTCTGTTGCCAAAGTGTTGCCAAATGCCAGACACGCTGTTGGTTATAGGAGGATTACATTAACGTTATAGCCATTTTGCGAGCTAGTGCAGCATTTGCCTGACTGGAGTGCTTGGAGGTGTATATATATACATATATATAAAACCAAAGAAAAGGACTTTCATATATTTGATGTAAAGAAGTTTGACTAAAATGCACAAATGTTGATGTTAAATGTCTGTTAAATCACAATATTTTAGATGCATTTAAGTATATCTATATAAAACAAGAGTATCAGATGATCACCGAGGCTGAGAAGCTTTGCAGAAGTCTTCCTCATGAAGCTTTTTTCCTTCATCAAAAGTTAAAGCTTCTTCATCTCAATTCTACAGCCGTCAGGAAAAAAAAATGCTTCTGTCCTTTGTGGCCTCTTAAACACGGCACATTTAATTATAAAGGCTAAAAGAAATGTCTAATTGAAGCGGCAAAATAAATCTCAACTCAATTTAATGCCACATTACGGCGGCTGTGAAAAGGACAAAGAGTATTGGACGGCGGCAGAAGCTCCTTCATTGGCAAATAATTTCGTCAAAATGTTTAATTAGTTTTGGGGGCCTTTGTTAATTTGCCTCTATTTACTGATAGTCTTTCTGTCGGGTCGCTGTGAAGGCAGACGTTAATCAGACACACTCAAGTTCACTTTGCATGACAAATAACCCAATGGTTTTGTCATTAAGTTTGTGGGTTTTGTCATTATTTACTCAAGCTCTATTTTTTGTGTGTCCTCCTGAGATCTCAGATGTTTAGTACAATGTTGATTCTTTATTTCAAACTAGGTCTGTTCTTCGCGGAAGTTCATAAGAATTTAATAACCTATTATTATTTTTAGGATCACGGGCAGGGCTTGACATTAACTGATTTGAAAACCAGTCACTGTGGCTAGCAGTTTTCCACGTTACTAGCCACTTGCCTTTTTCACTAGCCACATTTTTGTTGTTGGTAAAATATATTTTATATGCACACATTTCACTTTGGCATGCTAAAATTATTTGATTTAAACTATGTGTTATGTCCACATGCCTTCTTAACCTTTTAAAATTTTATTTCACATGACTTTTTAGGGTGTAACATTAAGGATTTATATATTTTTTTTTCTTCTGGCCACACCAAACAAAATTTTCCTTGGCACAAATTTTAAAAAATAAATATTTAAACAAGCAAAATAAAGCTGCATACATACACTTTTATTCAACAAAAATGTTCTTAAAAAAACAGTTGACATTTAACCTCATAGCCAGCGCCCTGACGAGGACGCACTGAGGCGCTGTTTTTCCACATGTCAATGTTTACATCGTTTTACCATAGTATTTACACGTAAAAAAAGGCATCTTTGTAGTAAAAGGCAAGTCTATGTCATAGCTTACAGTGTTACAGATAAAATGAGACCACAAACTGAATAAAAAGTCAAAGTTATAGTTACTAAAATTTAAACAAACATTTCATTCGTGCGCATGTGACAAACTGGGCTATTAGACGCAAATAAGGAGCAAGGACTGGTGAGAGTGTTATGGAATTTATTAACGCACGCCAAAAACTTCCACATTTCGCCGTGTGTGTGTGTGTGTGTGTGTGTGTGTGTGGTCCTTTAATTAAAAATTGATGTTTCGAGCTTATGTAGGCCTAAAGTTCAAAATGAATGACTAAAATGAGCCATTTTAATCAAGATTAATTTCAAGATTACAGTGAGATTAATCTAGATTAAAAAATAATCTATGCCCACCTATAATAAAAATTTGAAAAAAAAAAGAATTTGATTTTCAACGTAAACAGTCAAGTTTTGGATGAATTGTTCTATTAAAAGATTCAAAGAAAGTGTTTGCATGTCTATTTAAGTGAACTGTAAACAGATAAGACCAGGAGAGAGGTTTAAAGTACTCGTGTTTATGTTTTACTTGAAGGGGCCATATCATGAGCAATTGATTTTTTTTTTATTGATCGCTTGACATTTGCTTCCTTTAAAAAAGTTTGAGGTTCTTATTTTTTTTTTCAGAATTTTTTTTTCAGAAAAAGTTTTCTGGAGAAAGTCTTATTTGTTTTATTTCGGCTAGAATAAAATCAGTTTTTAATTAATTACTAAACATTTTAAGGTCAATATTATTAGCCCCTTTAAGCTATATATTTTTTCAATAGTCTACAGAACAAACCATCGTTATACAATAACTTGCCTAATTACCCTAACCTGCCTAGTTCACCTAATTAACCTAGTTAAGCCTGTGAATGTCACTTTAAGCTGTATAGAAGTGTCTTGAAGAATATCTAGTCAAATATTATTTACTGTCATCATGACAAAGACAAAATAAATCAGTTATTAGAAATGAGATATTAAAACTATTATGATTAGAAATGTGTTGAATAAATCTGCTCTCTGTTAAACAGAAACTGAGGAAAAAAATAAACAGAGGGTAAATAATTCTGACTTCAACTTTACCTTTTTCTGTTCTACAAAGTAAACAAAGTCAAAGTTATAGTTACTAAAATTTAAACAAACATTTCATTCATGCCCCCGTGACAAACTGGGCTATTAGACGCAAATAAGGAGTAAGGACTGGTGAGAGTGTTATGGAATTTATTAACGCACGCCAAAAACTTCCACATTTCGCCATGTGTGTGTGTGTGTGTGTGTGTGTGTGTGTGTGTGTGTGTGTGTGTGCGGTCCTTTACTTAAAAATTTATGTTTCGAGCTTATGTAGGCCTAAAGTTTAAGATGAATGACTTCGGCAGAATTAAAATGAGCCATTTTAATCAATATTAATTTCAAGATTACAGTGAGATTAATCTAGATTAAAAAATTAATCTATGCCCACCTATAATAAAAATTGAATTTGAATTAGATTTTCAACGTAAACAGTCAAGTTTTGGATGAATTGTTCTATTAAAAGATTCAAAGAAAACTATTGCATGTCTATTTAAGTGAACTATAAACAGATAAGACCAGGAGAGAGGTTTAAAGTACTCGTGTTCATGTTTTACATATCACGAGCAATTGATTTTTTTCTATTGATCGCTTGACATTTGCTTCTGTTAAAAAAGTTTGTTGTTATTTTTTTCAGATTTTTTTTTTCAGAAAAAGTTTTCTGGAGAAAGTCTTTTTTTATTTCGGCTAGAATAAAAGCAGTTTTTAATTAATTACTAAACATTTTAAGGTCAAAATTATTAGCCCCTTTAAGCTATATTTTTTCGATAGTCTACAGAACAAACCATCGTTATACAATAACTTGCCTAATTACCCTAACCTGCCTTGTTCACCTAATTAACCTAGTTAAGCCTGTGAATGTCACTTTAAGCTGTATAGAAGTGTCTTGAAGAATATCTAGTCTAATATTATTTACTGTCATCATGGCAAATATAAAATAAATCAGTTATTAGAAATGAGATATTAAAACTATTATGACTAGAAATGTGTTGAATAAATCTGCTCTCTGTTAAACAGAAATTGAGGGAAAAATAAACAGAGGGTGAATAATTCTGACTTCAACTTTACCTTTTTCTGTTCTACAAAGTAAACAAAGTCAAAGTTATTGATGTTTTGGGTTAATTGTCATATTAAGAGATTCCAAGAGCAAGACAAAGTTAGCAGAAAGCAGTAAATGATGATGACTGAAATGACAAAAGATGAGAAATGAAGAATAGTTCTCTAAAGCAGATCTCTTTACCTCCGATGAGTGCAGAGTCACCGTTGATGGCATTGACTATGGGCTCGCCCGTACCTACTGTACCCACATGATCTAAAGCAGAGAGAAAGAGAGGGAGATATACAGACAGACAGAGGGAGAAAGACAGACAGATCATCAGCTTATCTCTCCCAGGTCGTGGCTCATTGAATCCGCCGCTGCTCGATGAAGGAGCGATGCAGCTCAAATGCACAGGCAATCGAGAGATGATTATGCAAATCGAGGTCTTTCTTGCGCAAATTAATACAGCGATCAGCCATTATGATCATTATTGCTCTAATTTAATTAGCACTGCGGATGGATTCAGTGAGCTGGTGACGAAAGTTTGCTGAAATGCGACTTTCAGAAGGAAACCTGTGCAGAAAGAGCAAAGGAAGTTTGAAAAACAAAGAAAACAGCTAGATATACCCAAGATAGAGAAAAAAGAAATTGAATCCCATTTACATTTTATTCAAGCTGCTAGATATAAACATGTTTAGCTAACTAGCTAAACTAAACAAGATTTAGACTGCTGCTTCATTATTAAATTATATATATATATGATTTTTGCTACTATTTTCAGTTTTTTTGTGCAGTTTTTCTTTCAGCACTATTTACTGGTTTTCAAATACATAAAAAAACTTGTATCTTCAGTCCAGTTTCATTGGAAATAAACATCTAAGACTACATTTTTGCAAAACGTAAAATACATTGCTCTGGGTATGATGTTTTGCACGTTTCAGATAAAAATCCACTAGAGGGTGCAGTGTACATTTTGCTTGGAGATGTTTGTATGTACAGTAGATGCACAGGAGAAGATTGCACTTGTTGTGCAGATAAAAATCAGATAAACACTGACTTAAAACCTCCCCTAAGCCCAATCGATAGTGTTTTCAAAAGCAAATGTTTAAAAAAGGCACTTTGATCATGTAGTTTTACCTTATTTTACATTGCTTTTATCTCTTTTGTGAAACCGTGCTTCACCAGACTCAGACCTGAGCACTCTGCATCACAAGTACAATACCGTACACTAAGGGTGTCACGATCCTCCAAATCCTCGATTCGATTACATTTTCGATTCTAAAGGCACGATTCGATTTTCGATTATGAATAATTAATTAATTAATGACCAATTAATTATTCGTAGCCTACCGTTTAAACTACCTGACCTGCATGGTCTTTGTTTTACCCATTAACAAATCATACAGTAAATGAATAAAGGCAAGATACACACATAATTACCACCTGTCAATCACTTTTTCTACGGGACTCGTGAATAGGCAGTGATCTGTGTCGTTAAAATGGCGTCGGTAAAAAAGACGCACAACCAACAGGAAACAGCCAACAGTATCTGAGGTGTTCGCTAAAATGACTAAGTACAAGTGAGTGAAAGATTGAAGCAGTCCTCTGACTGCCTGGACCCGCTGTCTCGAGCGCATGGCTGTGTGTGCGTCTGTGTATGTGTGGTCACGTGATGTGCATTTTCAGAGGTAGAGAGGAAGGAGGGCTGCTCAGAAATGCTACACGCCACTGTGGATGTCAAATCGTTGTCGTTCTAAAATGCCATTTAAAAACAAAGACAGTGTAAACAGGGCCTGAGTGTGTACTTTTCGCGAGCGGATTTGCAACGGGGGCGGGCGGAGGATCGCGATGCCGGTGTTGTCTATCGGACGAACCGTACGTAATACGTACATAGCAGAGCTTGCAAAACTGTGTTTTTTTTGTCAACAACACGAACGTTGTCAACATAACTTACTGGAAATTTAAAATGCTTCCACAGCGGCGACTTCATTGAAAGAGGAGAGGGTTTAAGTTCTGTCGACGGGTCTTCTGCTTCTGCAGTTTAACAAGCACTTCAACAAGCCTGTTTTTTCCCACTTGGCAAGCCAAGCTGACGTGACATGGGGGCGTGGCAGCATCGACGATTCTATTTTTTGATTCGATAATCTAAATTGAGCATAACTTTCAATCGATTTTGATTAAAAATCGAAATCGTGACACCCCTACCGTACACCAAGGCAATTAGATTGGCATGCAGGGGTCTTTCTTAAAGCATTATAAGCTCTGTAAACAGTTGTGAGATCACAACCTTTCATTAAAATGAATAAAAGTATTTGGAAATCAAACATACAGACTCTGCATGTTCTCATGGCTAATTTAGTTTTTCATTAAATATTCCACAGTTGAACATTATTACTTGAACAATGCAATGGAATAATGCAGGCCGACGGCTTCAACAAAACCATGTACCATCGATTAACACGCTTGTAGTTCAAAGCAAGCGTGTTTAACAGTTTGTAAGATATTATTAAAAATAAATTCACCCATGGAGTAAATGAAAGGGAATTCAACTTTCAGAATCAGTGTAAAGTTCTGCTGGCTTTACCTGTGAGGGAGTGAGTGGTCTCCGCTGCGTGAGGGTTGGACAATAAAGACGATCCGCAGCCGGATTCGCTCAGCGATCCGGTGACTATGACAGGACTGGTGTCGGGATACAGTAAAGCTGCCTTCAGCGGAGAGATGGAGTTAAACTGGACCACAGACAGACAGCCGGTGAAGCCCAGAGCATTCAGACGACCGATCTCTGGATCCACTTCACCAGAGTCTGCAAAACAAGAACACAAACACACATCTGAGTAGATCTTAATACCACAGGGGTGTCAAACTCAGTTTCTGCACAGATTAGTTCCAACCCTTGATCATTTGGAAAAGTGGCAGAAGGTCGAATGAATCCATGTATCATCTGTTGAACTGCATGCCAATCAACACTAATACTGCAAGAAGACTTATTGGAACCCACATGGACACACGATTCTCATAGAAATCAGTCAAGTTTGGTGAAGGAGACATCATGGTTTGGGGTTACATTCAGTATGGGGGTGTGCAAGAGATCTGCAGAGTGGATGGCAACATCAACAGCCTGAGGAATCAAGACATTTGTGCTGCCCATTACATTACAAACCACAGGAGAGGGCAAAATCCAAACCCTTCTCATACTTCAGCTCCTGAAAGCAAAGAGGGTCAAGGTGGTCGGGGATTGGCCAGCCAAGTCACAAGATGTGGACATTATTGAGCATGTCTGGGGCAAGATGAAGGAGGAGGCATTGAAGATGAACACAAAGAATCTTGAAAGACTTTTGTCAGGTGGTGTATGCCAGAGTAGTTGGTGGTTCATTCTGTTGTGGTGAATCCGAAGGAATATGAATGAATGAAAACATATTAAATATTTTACAATGCACAAACTTTAGAAAGTAATGTTTACTCTGAAATCATTCCACATCATAGAAATAGAAATATCAACAAATCAAACGTCTGCCGCTCCTGCCTGCCTTTGTTCATGAGTATCTTCGTTTCTTTTATTGGATATCAGTTGAGCATATAGTTACTTCCCTGGTCTCCGTTTGCCAGCCTGGCCATCTCCAGTGAACTGTCAGTATGTCAATCTGTATTTGCTGCCTGCAAGATCTGCCATGTTTCAACATAAGTGATAACTTCAGAAAAGAAGTGAACTGTGCCCTTACACTGCTTTCTCATCCCGTTTTACATTCAACTCAATGAGAGTGTAGCTTACAATTAAACTGACTACATACTGATTGTAAACTATTAAATCATTGATGCCTCAGGTGTGGGGCGATGCAGTGGCACAGTAGGTAGTGCTGTCGCCTCACAGCAAGAAAGGTCACTGGTTCGAGCCTCGGCCCAGTTGATCGGCCAGTTTTGTGTGGAGTTTGCATGTTCTCCCTGTGTTCGTGTGGGTTTCCTCCGGGTGCTCTGGTTTCCCCCACAGTCCGAAGACATGCGGTACAGGTGAATTGGGTAGGCTAAATTGTCCGTAGTGTATGAGTGTGTTCATGAATGAGTGTTTGTGGATGTTTCCCAGAGATGGGTTGTGGCTGAAGGGCATCCGCTGCATAAAAACATGCTGGATAAGTTGGCGGTTCATTCCGATGTGGCGACCCCGGATTAATAAAGGGACTAAACCGACAAGAAAATGAATGAATGAATGAATGAATGAATGCTACAGCTGTATGATATATTGTTTCAGCATCGATATCGCAATGTGCGCATACGCCAGTCACATTGCTGAATCTGAATATCGAATCTGTATTATAGTTGACCAGAAGGCACGTTTGAAAACTCATGATTTGTGGAGTCACGTCAATATGGACAAACATATCAGCAATATTTCCTGCACCTCATTTAATCTACACCATAACAAAAAAAGTTCTGAGGGCAAAAATAGGTCCTACTTAGCACTGTTTACCTAATAAAGTGACTGGTGAGCTCCATTTCTACCAGACTGCAATTATATGGGGATCTAATGGGTTAATTTCCATGTATTCGGAAAAAAAGTTTCAGATGAAATCCGCAGGCCGTCAGAGATATCCCAAACCCCCGACATTTCTCATTAAAACTTGGCAAGATAAAATAATCTGAGCTGAAGGAAGGATATTTTCTTACATTCACTCTATAGACTATTGACTTATTTCTAATTTATTTCTTCTAAGAAAATCCTGGATAAACATCTGAAAGGGAATGATAAATAAACAGCGCATGTCTGAAAACCCCACCAAGCTCAGAAAGAGCAACCCGATGAGCAATAATATTCTTCACAGCGTGTTTTCTCACAGCCCCAGTAATCAGATACCAGTTTTACTTCAAATGTACACATGGAGAGCGACGGCTGAACACAATACCGTGCCATCCAGCTTTTGTGTGAAAGATCTCATACTGCATTCCATTCCTGAGCAACAGCAGTCAACTGAACACATCAGGCCTGATGAAGGTCTTTTTATTCAGACATTGAGCTCCAGGCGACTCAATGGCCCGTAAGAAGAAGAAGAAGAAGAAGAAGAAAACATGTGACAGTTGCCAAAACATGTCCATTAACCTTATCCTCCAAAACCGAGATTTAAGATCAGTCGTTTGTTTTCATTTCCAATCATTTTACTTGCAGATTATATGATCTGCACAGCCTGATCTCATGAAAAAGCGTAAGTATTTTACGTTTGGTCAGTTTAGTGGTTAATTCGTTCGAGTTCAGTTGTATGAAATTGTATGATTTTAAAAAGGAGGTGTGGCACCTAAAGCCTGATTTATACTTCTGCGTCAGGTGACCAGCGTAACTCACGGCGCATGCAACGCGCGTGGCTGTGCATTTACACTTCTGCGCGCTGTCTCTGTTGGTCTGCATTAACACTTCCGAAACGCTAGTGGGCAGTGAGGTGTAAATGTTCCTCTGTGTCGAGTTTCTTCGCCTCTGTTTTGCTTTCCTGAACACTCCCTGGATGTACAAGTGGCTCAAACTCGCTCATTTTGAGGCAGGAACCGGCGGACGTGCAACAACTTTAACGATGAGGTAAACACAAAACAAAACTTTCCATCCGGAGCTCCTTCACGGGACTCCACACTTGTTAACAATCGCTCGTGCCATTCACGCGGCTCTCGTCCCGCCCAGACACGTCAGCGCTACCAAGCCGACCAATCACAGAGCTTGCGCTACGCGTCGTTGCGACGTGTAGTTACATTTTTTGAGAGGTGCACGTCAGTGACGCCGACGGCCACGGCGAAGGGCTATGCGTCAGCGTCGTAGCATACGCCGGCGTTTGACACAGAAGTATAAATCAGCCTTAACCCCACCCCTAAACCCAACCGTCATTGGGTTATGAGTAAATCCAAAACAATCGGCAACTCGTAACTTTTTGATTTTGTCACGATTACCAGCGATCGTCTTTCATAAGATCGCTGGATTTCACTCTTAATAACCATGGATTACAAATCCGCCATTTCTGGACTACATTTTCATACATGCACTCCAGTCACACTCACACATGCTTCCTCATCTAGACTGATTACTCGCACCAGCTGAGGATTGTCAGAAACCGATTGCACACACTATTTAAGCTACACATTCACTCATTCACTTTGCTGAGTCTTGTTTATCTTGTTTCCCCGTGTTTTGACCTAGCCTTGTATTCTTGTTCTCCCTGTCTGCCTTTTGACCACTCGCCTGTTACTGATTACGATTCTGGACTGCCTATATATATCCGTTTGCACCAGTGTTGACCATTGCTTGCCTGACCACTGAATAAATCTGCATGTGGATCCAACCTCAGTTGTTTGTGTCACTCCCCGAGGTTACAGATTTAGTGGCTAATTCGTAAGATCTAATTCGTACAATTTAGTATGACTTGCTCATCCCCCAATGACGGTTGGGTTTAGGGGTGGGGTTAGGTGCCATGGCTCCTTTTCAAAATTGTACAATTTCGTATGACTGAACTCGTACGAATTCGCCACTAAACTGGAAAAACGAAAATACTTACGTTTTCTCGTGAGATCAGGCTGGTAAATCGTACTATATTGTATGAATTAGATTGTACAAATTCATACGAATTAGCCACTAAATCAAAATGTTACGAATTGCCGTGAGATTTTGTTGGATCTGCCTCAAAACTGGAGTGACAAAAATAGTCTATAAAGCATATACTCAATTACACATTTCACTGGTCCTGTTTATAACTCTCATTTTTCTACTTTTTTCATGGGCATTTGTGACTCATTCCAGAATCATTTGTAAATTACAAGCAATTTGCATTTGTTTTCCCTTAATGACATCACACGCGCTTCAGCTTCAGGTGAGATTCCCTGACCAGCATCAAATGCTCCCTACTATCTGAGTGTCCCACTTAAAGTTAATTGTATTATTAATTTTCTTGTCGGCTTAGTCCCTTTATTAATCCGGGGTTGCCACAGCGGAATGAACCGTCAACTTATCCAGCACGTTTTTATGTAGCAGATGCCCTTCCAGCCGCAACCCATCACTGGAAAACATCCACACACTCATACACTACGGACAATTTAGCCTACCCAATTCACCTGTACCGCATGTCTTTGGACTGTGGGGGAAACCGGAGCACCCGGAGGAAACCCACGCGAACGCAGGGAGAACATGCAAACTCCACACAGAAACGCCAACTGAGCATTTCATCTCTGAAGCATCTAATATTAATCTTCAGGAGCTGGATGCGGGTTTCACATTTGATTTAGTGTTCATTACAGCTCAATATCAGGCCGTAATCGATAGTGTTTGCTGGAAATGACAAACAGCCTACTGTCTGAAGGGTTACAGCAAATCTGCTTCATGCCACATGTTCACAGGAAAGGTCATACGGAAACAAGCGCCGTCCCGCGTGAATCTTTTCCTCCATAAAGCATAGTTAACCTGCTCAACATTAAGCAGAGACTTGGGGATACTTGGCCTAATTTTGGCTCGTGAGGATCTCTGGGAAACTAGAACTGACTGCTGGAGAAGAAAAGGTATAAATCCAGCCTGATCTCACGAGAAAACGTAAGTATTTTACGTTTTGCCAGTTTAGTGGCTGATTCGTACGAATTCGTACGAGTTCAGTCGTACGAAATGGTGCGATTTTAAAAAGGAGGCGTGGCACCTGACCCCACTCCTAACCCCAACCGTCATTGGGGGATAAGCAAATCGTACTAAATTGTATGAATTAGATCGTACGAATTCATACAAGTTAGCCACTAATTGAAAAAGTTACGAATTGCCGTGAGATTGTGTTGTATAAATCATATGCAATTAAACAAAAAAGATCAGTGTTTTCTGTCAAACACTGCCATTATCTCCACTGGTCTTCATAAAATAATTATGTTTAAGTTGCTTTATTGTCATGCCATTTTGTACAGCATTGTCAAAGCATTTGAGATATGTATAAATATGCAATATATTAGCATCATCAAATTAACAAAATATAAATAAGAACAATTTAAATAGATAAGATTAAGATTTTATTTTTTAAATTTAAATAGATAAGAGCTCAAATAGTTAGTATAACATTGTACGATAATTTTTTTAGATTATTTAAATAAGGAAAATTAATTTAAATGAACTATTTGTATGGTGTTCACAGGTTTTGCGGACTTTTTTAGTCTTCTCAGATTATATAGTGAAGTCAATTCAATTAAAGAATTAATTCTTTAAATTATTGTTAATTATATTGCAATATTTATTCATCATGACACAATTATGTTTGCGGGCGATGCAGTGGGGCAGTGGGTAGTGCTATCGCTTCACAGCAAGAAGTTCTCTGGTTCGAGCCTCAGCTGGGTCAGTTGGCGTTTCTGTGTGGAGTTTGCATGTTCTCCCTGTGTTCGTGTGGGTTTCCTCTGGGTGCTCCGGTTTCCCCCACAGTCCAAACACATACAGGTACAGGTGAATTGGGTAGACTAAATTGTCCGTAGTGTATGAGTGTGAATAAGTGTGTATGGATGTTTCACAGAAATGGGTTGCAGCTGGAAGGGCATCTGCTGAGTAAAAACATATGCTGGATAAGTTAGTGGTTCATTCCTCTGTGGCGACACTGGATTAATAAAGAGACTTGAATAAATGAATGTAAATAAATGAATAATTATGTTAGTGCAAAATTAGGCCTAGCTTTATGATGATTAAGACTTTTATTTTGTTACACATTTCTAAAAATCAGTATAATTGTGTATGTGTGTTTGTGTATTAATTAGGCAGTAATAACTACTCATAAATATACCCTCTAATTTAGTTTGGTCACGTAAGATTTTTATGAATAGAAAGAAAATTAGTATTAATTATTTTTATATATATATAAAAAAAAACGTTTCTCTTGATTTTTTCAGGTTATAAAATTTGTATTTAATTTCCCCCCAACATATTCTTTTCAACAGACATTTTTTTGAACTGCGATCTTAGTTTTAATCTAATGTACAAGCACCAATTTATTATTGCATTAATATACACTACCTGACAAAAGTCTTGCCATTGATCCCAGTTGTACAGGCAGCAAATACTAACTTGACTTCTAGTTTTTCATTTGGAAAAGTGTCAGAAGGTCAATTTTTCTGATGAATCATCTGTTGATCTGCATCCCAATCATCTCAAATACTGCAGAAGACCTAATGGAATCCACATGGACCCAAGAATCTCACAGAAATCAGTCAAGTTTGGTGAAGGAAAAGTCATGGTTTGGGGTTACATTCAGTATGGAGGTGTGCGAGAGATGATCAACATCAACAGCCTGAGGAATCAAGACATTTGTGCTGCCCATTACATTACAAACCACAGGAGAGGGACAATTCTCCAGCAGGATAGCGCTCCTACTCATACTTCAGCCTCCACATCAAAGCTCCTGAAAGCAAAGAAGGTCAAGGTGCTTCAGGATTGGCCAGCCCAGTCACCAGACATGAACATTATTGAGCATGTTTGGGGTAAGATGAAGGAGGAGGCGTTGAAGATGAACACAAAGACTCTTGATGAACTCTGGGAGTCCTGCAGGAACGCTTTCTTTGCCATTCCAGATGACTTTATTAATCAGTGATTTGAGTCAGTGCAGAGATGTATGGATGCAGTCCTCCAAGCTCATGATGGAGTCAGACACAATATTCATTCTGTCTCCACTGCAGCAGGACTTTATATTCTATACTGGACATTATTTCTCTTCAGACACAAGACTTTCATCTAAGCAAAGTCAGACCTTACTGTCCTTATTAAATCATTCAAAATCAAGACATGATCATATTTTATTCTGCTAAAATAAGTGTAATCTAGAGGCCTTTGGCTTTTATATAAGCCACTTCTGATACCAAATGATCAACTACAAGTAAACATATTATTCATTGTTCCTAAAACTTGGATAGGCGACAAGACTTTTGTCACGTAGTGTATACACTAAAAGTGCTGAATGTTTTTGTATTGAAATAACAAAACCGTGACCAACTGGTTAACAAAATGCTTAGTAATCCTAAAGATGGTAACAGTGGACCTGTTTTTTTTTTAATCTGCCTTCAAGAGAGCTTCATATTTTCAAACTTCTGCTGTATTATTTATTGAGTCGATGTTTTATTCATCTCTCTAGAAAGTGGTTATGTGCTGCAGGTCCTATTTATATATATAAAAAACTGACCCATTTCCCGTCCCTCTAGACGACAATAATAACATGTAAAGTCAATATTAGTCATATCTGAAGTAAATAGGACAAACCGTGCTCCATCCACACTCAGATTGAAGAGTTGGCCTGACTGCACAAATAACATCTGATGCTTTCCGCCTCCTCCAGACATTTCTGCATCCCTGATGGTTAGAAAACCTCTGAAGGAATATTATATTATAATGGCCACTTAACTGACCATGTCACTGAGGTCAGAGAGATTTCAGCTTAATGCAAAAAAACATTAGAGAAAAAGATAGTCATTATGTTTAATATAGAATCGTACTGCCTGCTTAATAGGGTTTTGGATTTTGCCCAGTTATTCTGAAATGACTTGCATTACATTTTTCCAACCCAAGCTCATTCTGAAAATGTACCCCTATATACATTTCTGGAGAGCGCCAAATACATCCCAGGAGATAGTTCCTTTGTGGGATCTCAAATGTCTCCTGCTGTTTTCATGTATTTCCACCAGGAGCCACTGTCGACTGACCCACCCTCCTCCTTCCCTAAACCAATCAGTAGTGTTTTCAAAAGCAACGATTGACCCGCCAACCCACTTCCGCTGGTAAGCACAAAAACGAACCTCGTCATACCACCCCATATCATTCATTTTGAAGACAAAATGCAGCCATATGTTCTTCTGGCTACATAATTTGATCTCCAGAAATCATGGTCAATCATAAGCATGTGATTCTCTTGAAATTGGTTCATATTTAAACCTAATACTTGAGTTTTTTTGTGTAAGGGTATTGGATTGGCTATCCGACAGTGATTCTACTCACCAAGCACTTTTCCAATGACGATCGATTTGATGGCGTTGAATTCAGTGTCTGACGTGAGATTGAACTCTTCCTTCTCATGCTGATCAACCTAGAAAAAGGTACAACAGGGGTTATTAAAGTTAACTAGAGCCAAAACTAAACCATACATACAAAACAATATTTATTACTCAAAATAAATGTCATATAATAAATTTTTATTCAGTTTAAATCGATGTACTAAAATGTAACTGAAATACAACCTTTAAAAAAAACACAGTGTTGTAAAAACTAATGTAAATGACACACAAAAAAGGGTAAAAATGTAAATAAATAAGTGATGCGTAGGCCCACATGGAAACTGCGCATGCAGAATTCCGCAGATGTGTAGCCCGTCTATTATTCTGTTTATTTACTCGAGTGAATGTGTGTAAATCTGTATTTATTCAGTTTTTTTTTATTAATTGAAGTAATATTATTGATTAATATGCAAATGTTCATCTGATTAATGTACAATGCAGGTTGTAAAGTAATATTTTCTCTCTTTAAGTAGTTATATTATATGAGAGACGTGCTTTGTTTACTAATAAAGTGAATCTAATTGGATTTGCATTTTAAACATTAAACTAAAGTTAAAAAGATATCATTTTTTAATTTCACATATTAGGGTTTTAGTTATGTATCTCCCAAAAGAATTCTGCAGAAATCCGCAGATTTTCACTGAAGTTTTCCGCAGAAAACGTCCGCAGATTCCGTCAGGCCCTAGTGTAGGGTAATGATTCAAAAGTATTTATCATAATAAATAACATGGTTTTTCTGTGAATAATTGCACACTTATACACACAGTTCATCAATGAATTCAAAAGTAATGTACTAAACACTTTTTATTTTAAAGGGCACATAGTTTACCCCTTTTTTATGATTTAATATTAATATTATGGTTGTTCTGAGGGTGCCAGTTTAGGTTCAGTTCAACACACAGTTCAGATGTTTTTATTATAATGTGTTAAAAAGTGTCATGTTGGGGGCGTGAACACAGCTTGCTGTTTTAGGGGCGGGTTGCTTCACAGTTTAGGCTTCCCGTCCACCGTAACAAGGGGGCGGAGCCAAGAGCTCCCATGCTCTGCGTTTGCAACAGCCATGTCACCCTGCAGCCCAAGACCAGTTACTCACTGAAGCTAAGCAGGGCTGAGGCTGGTCAGTACCTGGATGGGAGACCACTAGGGAACACTAGGTTGCTGTTGGAAGTGGTGTTAGTGAGGCCAGCAGGGGGCGCTCAACCTGTGGTCCTAACGCCCCAGTAAAAGTGAAGGGGGACACTGCACTGTCAGTGGGCGCCGTCTTTCGGATGAGATGTTAAACCGAGGTCCTGACTCTCTGTGGTCATTAAAAATCCCATGGCACTTCTCGTAAAAGAGCTGGGGTGTAACCCCGGTGTCCTGGCCAAAGTCCCTCTATCGGCCTTTATGATCATGGCCTCCCAATCACCCTTTCCACCGAATTGGCTCTATCACTGTCTCTCCACTCCACCAATAGCTGGTGTGTGGTGAGCGCACTGGCGCCGTTGTCCTGTGGCTGCCATCGCATCATCCAAGTGGAGGCTGCACACTGGTGGTGGTGTGAAGAGACCCCCCTCATGATTGTGAAGCGGTTTGGGTGTATGGCCATACACAATAAATGCGCTATATGAATACACATTACATTACATTATATTACATTACTCCCTACTAGAGCATGGGAAATCTTTTCTTCACTTCAGAACATTCGTTCAATCATTCAAGGTCATTGTTTAAAGTCCCGAATGGGACAGTTGGCATTTCTGTGTGGAGTTTGCATGTTCATACCCTGTTGGTGTGGGTTTTCTCTGGGTGCTCCGGTTTCCCCCACAGTCCAAACACATGCGCTATAGGGGAATTGGTTAAGCTAAATTGCCTGTAGTGTGTGTTTGTGTGTGTGTGTGAGAATGAGTGTGTATGGATGTTTCCCAGTAATGTGTTGCGACTGTAAAGATATCGGCTGCATAAAACATATGCTGGAATATTTGGCGATCCAATCCACAGTGGCGACCCCAGAAATAGAAACTAAGCCGAAGGTAAATGAATGCATTGACAATATGGTTAACATGTCACTTCCCCAGCTCTAAAATGAATCTAAAACTGTTAATACAAACTGTGATCGTATCTAAGTGATGTACACTGCAAGGCACTGCACACATAAATAAATAAATAAATAAATAAGCTTGGCAGCGTCATGTTTGTTCATAGCAAGGGTGTATGCAAGTCTTCTAATTAAAACAGCTATTTTAAAACCTGTCACCCGGCGCTGTCAGACCGGCAGATTTAACGGTGCGGAGCCATCGTCTAAGCGTTTGTGTTGAAACCGTGATTATAGCGAAGGCTGGGAGTAATTGATGAGGTCGTGAACAGATCAGCTCTCATCATGACCTGTAGCGGCGCACACATCGAGCGCTATCGAACAACACGTCACACTTCAGAGCTATTGATATTTCACCTGCACACTCTAAATCAAACCCTGCCGTCAAATCTTTCCTTTCACGTTCATGAATATATGCATGCATGCCAAGGATGTTCTGTCTGCATTCTGTAGGCATTTATTTAAATGACATCTAATCTATTAACAAAACATATTTAAATGTACAAATTTCAGTGTTTTGAGGGATATTTAGTGTATTCTGACCTACAGTCACCTCTGATTATTTATTCTAGAGTTTACTGTAGGTCAATCTATACGAACTATGCATCTAATTTGACTTTACCTAAGCTATATATAGTTACAAACACATATTTTACAATTAAAGCGTCTTGTCAACACTTACAACGTCTCTTGGTGCTCTTGATCTTCAGTTTTAGACTGTTTAATGACTTCTCGCATAGACAGATTGGCGCAATTAAGCATTCTAAATGGTATGAACAATTATGGAGTGGTCAAAAGTCAATTAACATTTCACTCATTTATTTTCCTTCGGCTTAGGGTGCTTTCACACCTACACTTTTGTTTCGGAACGTGTCTCGTTTGCCCAGTTAGCACGGTTTGTTTGGTATATGTGAACAGGGCAATCGCGCTCTGTTCCGCGCCAAAGTAATCGCTCAAAGATCGCTTGAATGAGGTGGTCTCGGCTCGATTGAAACGAACCCTGGAGCGGTTCGATTGCAGTGAGAAAGCGATCCGATCCGAGCGCGGTTATATCACAGTGTTTTATGGATATGTAATAGGCTTACGGCTATATGAAGAGAGAATTATGAGTAGGGCGGGAAGTTTCGCGAGTCTCCGGATGCCAGCAAACGAGTGATGATCTCCCGGTAATCTCGCGTCTCCCTCCCGGTCCTCAAATAGGCATCGTCGCGCACCCTTCTCACCCCTCCCCACCGCGTCTCTCCACAGACACGTTGCGCGCGCACCCTGTCAATCACCACCAAACCAACACCTCCCCTGACAGCTTAGCAGGACGCTGCAAAATAAACCCTGACACTCTGACCAATGTGAGGAGAGTTTACTCGCACGTGACTTGTTTCAGTTCTTATGGTCCGATTAGAAACTTTGCAGTGTGAAAGCGAACCGCTCCAAGAGCAAAGAGCAACAATGTAACAATTGTAATCTCTGTTTCAAACAACTGAATCGATTCACAGGTGTGAAAGCAGCCTTATTCTCTTTAGAGGTTGCCACAGCGGAATGAACCGCCAACTATTCCAGAATATGTTTTACACAACAGATACCCCTCCAGCTGTAACTCATTACTGGGAAAAACCCATACACACGTATTTAAACACACTCATACACTATAGCCAATTTAGTTTCTTCAATTCCTCTATTGCGCATGTGTTTAGACTGTGAGGGAAACCAGAACACTCGAAGAGAACATGCAAACTCCACACAGCATTGCCAGCTGATCCAGCCAGGACTCGAAAGGGCAACCTTCTTGCTGTAAGGCGACAGTGCTCACCACTAAGCCACCCATATTTATTCATATCTTCATATTTTAATTATTAATATCATTTAAGATACTGATCAGAGCAAACTATTTAAAGAGCAAACCCTCCCATACATCTGGTTTTGACTTCCTTCGGAGGAGATCAAGCGGGTCAGACGCACACAAACCCCCTGTGATTCGCATCCTGGTTTAGACCTCGGGAACACTCTGTGCCTAATGGGAATGAGCTTTAGTTTATGGACCCTTAAGAGTCGGCGTATGTCAAAATAATCAGAATCTGCCCTGAACACGGTGAGCTTTACATCCATCACTGTACCTGAATGCTGAGCGTCTCTGCCAGTCTCTGGACGCTGACTCTGTGGAGCTGCCCGTTGGCCAGATTCCTGCCGCTGGCTCGAAAAACCTCGGCCTCTCTGCTGTGGGCCAGTTTGTACTTGACGTCCAAATGTCCTTTAGAACAAAAAGCATTTGATTTATCAACCTGTGCTTTTACAGCTGAAGTCTAAACTATTAGATTTTGTTTGTTTTTTTCAAATATTTCCCACATGACGTTTAACAGATTCAGGAATTTTTCACAGTATTTCCTATAATATTTTTTCTTCTGGAGAAAGTCTTATTTGTTTTATTTCAGCTAGAATAAAAGCAGTTTTTAATTTTTTTAAAAACATTTTAAGGTCAACATTATTATCCCCCTTTAAGCAATATTTTTTCAGTTGTCTACAGAACAAACTATCGTAATATAATGACCTGCCTAATTACCCTACCTTAACCTTATTAACCTTGCTACTTTAAATGTCACTTAAAGCTGAATACTAGTATTTTGAAAAATATCTAGTCACATATTATTTACTGTCATCATGGCAAAGATAAAATAAATAATTTATTAACAATGAGTTATTAAAACTATTATGTTTAGAAATGTGTCAAAGAAATCTGCTCTCCGTTAAACAAAAACCAGGGAAAAATCTACAAGTGGGCTAATATTTCAGGAGGGTAATAACTCTGACTTCAACTGTATATAGTAAAAAAGTCACAGCTGAGCATCTAAGACAAACGCCAACATCAACATGCAACAGAAGCAGATGAGTTTCCACAGCTACAAAGCTTCATCTTAAGAGGATTAATAATCCATCCTCCGTGAAACAAAGCAGAAGCTGAAATACAATTTAAAATAATGATAATAATATTTCATCACTTTTTGATTGGATTAAACCATCCATATCTGGGATTCAGTTTTTTAGTGAAATATGTATTAGCTGCTTGAGGTGGAGATTTCAGACTCGTTGAGAAAACACACTTTAAAAAAAATTGTAAATTAGCAGTTTCATATTTATGTTTTTATTTGTTTATTTTTCCATGTTTATGCTTTTGAATTGCATTATGGGATCTTGATCTTTCTTCCAACGACTTTTAACCTTGAAAAGGTGTCAAAAAAGTGACTTTTATTAATGTTTTAATTGTTTAAAGTCTTATATTGTCTGGGTTGGTGTTGTATATTACATTACAAAAACCTTGTAATAAACTGCCAGTACTAGCTGTTACCAGTTTCCTGCTATTTTACAGACTTATTTCTCTCTATATTATTTCTTATACAATATATTATTTCAAACCACCTAATGTCAGTTAAGTCACTTTGTTAATCAGTGGAGTTGAATTTCCACCATCAAAAGTCAACAGAGCAGAGACCAACATCCCATAATGCAATTTGAAGATTTTATAAAAATAACTTTTCTAAATAAATGGTAATGGTGTATTAATAAGCTAGGTTGTTGATTCATTAAAGTATCAGGTTTTTTTTTTTTCATTGATCTATGCTCAATATGTGGGCCCTAACATACACCTGGCGCAATGCGGTGCAAGATGTGTTTGGCGCGATTTGTTGCCATTTTCAGACCAGCGCAAGTGTAATTTTCACATTTTGCACGATATTGTTTAAATAGCAAATCCATTTGTGCCACTTTGTGGACTCATGGGTGTGCTGGTCAGAAAAGGAGGTGTGTTAAGGCGCATTGTTGTTGAGTTGCTGTTTAGAGGAAATGAAATAGAAGTCCAGTGCAGAGCGCGTCAGTTATGCACCTATGCAGGTCCAAACACACATTGCTTAATCCACACAGTATGTACTGCAACACACAAATATCTTTACAGAAGAAAACAATTAAAGGATTAAAATGTTACAAAAATAATAATTTTCTAGAAAAAAAAATCTATATATTTGTTTTGGTTTTGGAGACGTCTGCATCACCATAAACTGTAAAAAATGCAGGGTTCCACACAATTCATTCATGTTGTCCCAACACAAATCGATTAAGTAACTTAACACTTTTAACAAATGTATGTGAATAAAACATAAAAAAATGATTTGTTCCAAAGAAATCTAAAGAATTGTGTTGTTTCAGCTCATTTTAAATAGGTAGTTTGAACAAATAATAAAAAAAAAACATTTGTATGGGGCATAAGAACAGGACGTGTGTTTGGATATAACTCAATATTATTGTTCATTTATTCATCTGCTGGAAATTAGAACTGAATTTAGAAATAGTTTTGACACAAATCTTTGCGCTTAACAAACTACATAAATACGTCGGCTAATAGATGTCTTCAGTGGAGTGAGTTTCCACTGCTTCCTCACTCCACCAAAGTCAAGGAGTAAAGTAAAGAGTAAAAGTAAAGTGAAGAGAAAGTAAAGAGGCTGAATGAAAAAGGCTCATTCTTTATCCTTGCGCTGCAGATGCTCTGTTTAACTGTTTTCTCGCTAGTGAAGCGTTCAGTTTGTACAAAGTCCACCATATAAATAGCAAATGCGCCATGACGTGACACATCTGACTCTTAAAGGGTATAAGAGATGAGATTCTGGTTGGTTTAATGCACGTTATGTTCAATACACACCCAGAACTCATAAAGAAAGTGCACCCCTGTTAGACCATGCGCTTTGCACTTTAGACTTTGTGCTTAGGTACTTAAAATAGAGCCCTGTATGATTGAGCATAGATGCAATAACAAGATACTTTGACTTTCATTTCTCCATTTATAAGAGGAATTCACAGTCCGTATTCTTCTAACAAAAACATTTAAGCTGAAAATATGACCTAAGGTGAACCTAATGAATTTAAACACAGCTACATCTATATTTCAATAGCAAAACAACTTTTTGTATGATATGAGGGTTTATTATAGCATGTTGCTACGCAGTTGCTAGGGTGCTCCAGATGGTTGCTTCCACTGAAATGTCTTTCGCTTACAATTCCTGGGTGCACTGTCCTGCTAATTAATGCGTCTGCACCCTGATAAATAAATAAAAATGACATGCATCAGGAACAGGAAGCTGTCAGACGGACCGCTGGGGTTCTGGAGGCTGTTATTCTGGACCTTCTGCATAATTGGACTAGCAGGTATTATTGACACATGCTGTCTTCTGCTGGCTCTCAGTGGAGAGCCAGTGTGGCGTGATGAGCACATCCAGCGTTTACCACTGAAATCTACAGCTGCCGAGCGGGACGCCAGGCTAATTGGCCCTAATGGTGTGCTAAATATAACAAGACTATTTTGAGTAACACACTTTAATGTTTGGTTAATTGATATAGTTTTTGATCAAAGGTAGACTCTGTTCAGTGTGTAAACCGTGTTATGTTGGCATGTTTTTCAAAGAATCACTATGATTTCGTGACTTGCAGCTTGTCGTTGAAATCAATTTGTAAAGCCATACATGTAAACCCATGTGGATCAAAGCATTTTTGCATGAGTTCTGGTTCGGGGATTAAATTTAAATTGATTCATTTAGCAGACGCAGACTGAACATACAGAGAAAGTTCTCCAAAAGTGACTTACAAGTGAGGAAAAAAGAATGGCAAAGATAAAATAAATCAGTTATTAGAAATGAGTTATTAAAACTACTATGTTTATAAATGTGTTGAAAAAAGGCTTTTTTTTATTAAACAGAAAAAAATATATATATACATTTGTACAGTACATGATGTAACTACAGAAGAGTCAATTTTTCAAAATAATTGTAACTCTTTATAGTCATTTTTGAGTGAGATGCTAATGGTCTAATCCGATTCAATGATCTATGCTAAGCTAAGCTAAAAGTGTTCCTGGCAGACAGAGAGGTCATGAATGCGCGGCAGTCTCACAATGACATCTATCCATGCATTTCTCTTCGGGCTTTTCCTCTCTCCTGACTGATTTCAGACAATGTATGAAGTGATTTAGTATGGTTGATTTAGGTGGGATGCTAATGGTCTAATCTGATTCAATGATTTATGCTAAGCTAAGCTAAAAGTGTTCCCGGGAGACTCAGAGATTGGCTGAATGGATTTGAGTCAGAGTGTTCCTTTAAGTCAGTGTTTCCCAACCCTGTTCCTGGAGGCACACCAACAGTACACATTCTGGATGTCTCTTTAACCTGGCCCATTCATTTCAGGTCTTCAAGTCTCTTTTTTAAGTACAGATGAGTTGATTCAGGTGTGTTTTATAGGAAGAGTTTGAAAATGTGTACTGTTGGTGTGCCTTCGGGTTGGGAAACGCTGCTTTAAGTAATGAGAGCTTCTGAGAAACATTCATTGAGAGCTAAACACTTAAAATCAGCTTTTTCTGACCACAGACCCATGTTTACATGCAGTCATGAATGCGCGACAGTCTCACAATAACGTTTATCCACGCAACACAACATTTCTGTTCTGGCTTTTCCTCTCTTTTGATGAATTTCAGAGAATATGTGAAGTGATTTAGTACTGTTGACATCCTGGTGTCTTTAGAGATTCCCTAGGCTTACGCTAATCCCAATGAGTGTGCTCAGCAGAGAGGAAGAGATGGTTTCAGACCGTTTCTGTTGAGCAGGATGGACAGGTATTCTCTGTAGTAGGAGTTGACGTAAAGCAGCAGCGCCGGAGCTTGACTCGTCCTGAAGCTCAGTGAAATATTCTCTCCTCTCAGCGTTAAATCAGAGTAGATGGAGGACGACTGTGCGCTGATGTTCCTGTTCAGCTCGTACGGCTCCTTAAATGTGTACGTCACTGATGTTCCCGGTTTGAAGAAGGCAGAAAGTTCTGAAAAAAGAGATTAAGCACACTAGGATTAGGATTATTCATAGTTGAAGTCGGAATTTTTAGCCCACTGTAAATTTTATTCCCCAATTTGTTTAACTGAAAGTTTTTTTCAACACATTTCTAATCTTAATAGTTGTAATAACTCTAATAACTGATTTGTTTTATATTTGCCATGATGATAGCACATCATATTTGACTGGATATTCTTTAAGATACTAGTATTCAGCTTGAAGTGACTTTTAAAGGCCTAACTACAACCCCAAATCAGAAAAATCCCAACACTTAAAAGACGATTAGGGACTGAAGACACCAAGCGATGAAGTGTTTCAGGTGTCTTTTTGTCCCTTTCTTCGTGCAAACGAGTCTTAACGTGGGCAACAGTATGGGGTGTTCTGTGTTGCATTTTGCACTTCAAAATGCACCACACAAACTTTATTGGAGACAGGTCGGGACTGCAGGCCGGCCTATCAATACCTGTATCTTCTTCCTCCACAGCCAGGACTCTGTAATGCGTGCAGAATGTTGTTGATTGATTATTAGTCTAGTTTTTGCTTTGAAATAAGATTTTGACATATTATTTCTGAAAACAAGACCATTTTTTTTCTTCAAGCCACATTAAATCCGAACAAAATATTATGCCATTGGAAACAAACCAACTCAAATCCATAAGACAAATCTTTTAAAGTTGACATAGGAAGTGTCCTTCACATCGTTTTAAAGAAGCTCCTCTTATTCTGCCTTCAGCTCATCTTGTTGAACAGCCCTCAACACACACAGCATGAATATAACTCTGGCCAATCAATGAACACTCTTTGAAAAAGCAAAATATCAGTAACTTGGGTAGGCATTGTGAGTACCCTTTATGCCCTTGACAAACATCACACAAATCGAAACAACGGAACTACAACGAACACCTCAAAATTGTTCACAAACCTTGACTAACCAATCCAAGGCTATGAACAGGTTACAGCGTTCATTTTCTTCAGTTTGTCTTTTCTGCAGTCTCTACATGTCTTTCCTTTTCTTTTGCAGCTCTTCCAAGGCTACCTAACTTTGAAATGAAGCTCACTTTGTATTTGTATTTTATTTTAAAGGTACAATTCTCGCTATTAAAAACCATTAACTATGACTTTTGCCTCAATAAACTTCTAATTTGCTGCCTTTTAATAGTTATTAAAGAGCCCCTATTGTGTTTTTTAAATGACCTTCCATACAGTGTGTAACAGCTCTAAGTGAATGAAAACATCCAGCTGAGGGATAAATCTGATCATGCACCTTGTTTAAAAACTGATTTTTTAAATAGAAGATTCGACTCAGAGTTGTTTAGATGATTCGTCATTTGTCCAGATTGTTGGTCTGTTTGTGTCAACGTCGAAAGGAAACAATACCAAATATGAAGGGCCTGTAAAACGTGAGCGTGCCTTTCCCTTCAAACACTAGCGGAGTGCAGGTGTGTGTGTGTGGGATTGATCATGACTGAAGATGAGTGAACGTTCTGGTGATTAATGCAATGACCTACCCTGGGGGATTCGCTGGCCGTTCGTTAAAGGAAGAATCAGAAAACACTATTGATGTATGAGACTTTGTCAGATCTTGACAGGAACTTTACAGTACACAGTTTACGGACCAGTTTCTTCCTCCAGTTCACAAGTGTAAGTAAGTGCGATAAAAATGGTTGCCTCCTCGTTTTCTCAAGCTTGCAAAATATGTATTTATTTGTGTTTTGTTACTTGTAATCGCTCCATGTGGCTTGTTCTGTATTTGGTTAACTCTAAATTCCCATATCGCGACTAAAACCATGTTGAAAATGCGACGCGTTCCTCTTCTTTTACTGATTTAAATGGTCAAAATTACTAAAACAAGTTTTTAAAATTGTTCAACTTTTGCCTCTGTGCAGATTAATAATAATAATAATAATAATATGTGTGTCATTGTTATTACTTGCCGGTGTTTGACTGCATTGCACTCCTGCATTGGGCTCACACATACACACTGCACTCAGAGTCATCCGGGTACTTCTTGCACTCTGATTTTCGAATTCTATTATTCGGACAAAATACTCGGATAGCATTAATTTTAGCATAGTATGGAAGAATATGATTTTGGATGCAGCCTCTGTCTCGCGCTGAATGCAGTCGACCAATCCTGGCAGACTAGGTCATCGGACCAATCAGCGCAGATTAGCATTGTGCTAATGAGGGGTTTGGGATTAAACGAATCGCTGAACGAATCATGTGGGAGTCGTTGGGATAATCAGGTTAAAGTAAATGCATATTATAAGACAATGAAAGTGTTTTTTCAACTTGCGTGCAGATCAGCGTGTTGTTGGAGACCCCCAAAACCCAAATATGACCTTTATAATGCATACTAGGGGCTCTTTAAGGTAGTTGTTGGGCTTGGGTATTAAATATAGTGATATAGAATGTGTAAAAGATGTACTGATAACTATCAAAAAAACAGTAATTATCCTAAAGTTCCAGTGAATATTAAAGAGCCCATATTATGGGTTTTTGAAAATTCTCCTCCATGTAGTGTGTAACACAGCTCTAAGTGAAGTGAAGTATCCAGCTAAGGCTTAAATCTGTTAGTGTACAGTGTTTAAAACGGTTGATTCATCTATAAAAGAGTCGACTCAGTGCTTCAAACGAGTCGCCTTGATACCGATTCATTAGGTGTTTCGCCATGACGTACGAACAAAACCAAGTTATTCACGTGCACGCGCAAACCCGGGAGATTTCAAACCCGAGGCCCCGCCCTCTGACGCAGAAACCCACACACACACACACACACACACACACACACACACCCACAAACACACACACACACAAACAAACATGCCGGTCGATTGAAGTCACACTGCAGATGGATATTATTGAGTCTGTACCCAAAGTTGAAACATCAGCATTATAGCCAAGCAGTTGGAAACTACTGGAAACTTCTGGAAACTACATGCTACAAAGAATACTTCATCAGCGTTTGTTAAAGGAAGGATCAGTAAAGAGTAACTTACTGATGGACGTCAGGATGGGTTTCTTCCTCCATTTCTCAAGTGTAAGTATGTGCGATTAAAGTTGCCTCGTTGACTCGAGCTTGCAAATGTGTTTAGTTGTGATTTGTTACTTGTAGCCGCATGTACTGTATCAGGTTAACTGGCTATATTCTCTTATCGCGTGCAAAGTCACGTTAAAAACGCGACGCGTGCTGCTTTGTTTACGGAGCTCCGTGGACGAGGAGTAGTGTGTGTGTCTGTGTGTGCGTGTGCGTTGTTGTCCAGAGCAGGGTTAAGTGCGTGTGTGTGTGTGTGTGTGTGCAATATGTGTGTGTGTGTCTGTGAAAAGAGCAGAGTGAGAAGCTAGAAGATCTCCTCAACTGTTTTTGGAGTTTTTACTCAATAAAATAGTCAGTCGTCTGAATTTTCAAGTCCATCGACTGTATTTACATTCACCCACTGGCAGCTAAAATCCACGCCTACACTATCGAGCGTGTATGAACTGTGATTACTTTTATATTGCTGATTAGCTGTTTGGCTTTTCACTCTCTGACTGAAGGCAGTCGACCAATCGCAACAGACTGTCATTGGTCCAATCAGCGCAGATTAGCTTCGCGCTAAGGAGGGGTTTGGGAACAAATGAATCACTGGACGATTCATACGGGAGTCGCTGGGATAATTAGGTAAAAATAAATGCAGATTATAAGACCATGAAAGTGTTTTTTGACCTTGCATGCATATTAGACTGTTGTTGGAGACCCTTACAACCAAGATATGACCCTATTTCATGTATAATATGGGCTCTTTAAATATATGTTTCAGACGTTTGGGATTTCTATAAGCTAAGGTGCGCCAATACATTGACTAAATTAGAATTTAGAGGATATAAACATCCAAAGCTTGTAGTTTGTCTATTTCACCTAAATGGATCAACAAGTTTTATTCACATCACCTCATACTTCAGTTTCTCATCAAATCTTCTGACTATTCAAATGCTAGAAAGTTGCCCTGCCGACTTTTCATTAACACACTTCTCAATTGTTTTTCATTTAAGCTCTTAAAGTGCTATGATAAAAAAAAAAAAACATTGTTTTTCTAAAGGGGAGGAGCGATTCTACATCCCGCCCTGTCTTCATGTTTTAGTTAAAACTGAGTGACACATCGAACATAAAATGGACATTTAATATCGTTAGTAATAGGAAATAAGCAACTATTTAGTAGAAAGAATAGGTACTTTAGGGCCCAGTAAAAATAAAAATAACGTTTTTTAAAGGTTATTGTCAGAACGTTAGTCTTCAAGTATATCTATAAGCTAGTGTTTAGTCAAAACAGTGACAACATTTGCATTTAGAAGACATCAAATGGATTTTTTTTATGTCACCTCATACTTCAGTTTCTCATCAAATCTTCTGACCAATCAAATGCTCTCTAGTAACTTATAAACCCCGCCCCCTTCATGATGCTCTCATTTGCTTTTCATTTAATCACTCGAAGATCAATGATAAAAAACGAAACACTATTGGCTGTTTTTCTAAAGAGGAGGAGCTACTTTATGTCATATGTTTATACACTATGTCCCATCCTCTCTTCAATTAAGATTACGTCAAACGTCAAATAAAAATGCACATTTCACAGTCCCCTTTAATTAAAGTGTTACTATTTTTTTTATATATATTATGAATTTATCATCCAGCCCTTCCATCATGTTAAAAGACGATGCACAGGGAAGCGCATGTGTACCTTTATGACAGAAGGTTCCAGTGAAGGGCGAGAGGCTGCAGTCGCAGGTGAAGCCGCTGTATTTTTCCACACAGGAGCCGTGATTTAGACACAGGCCACCGTAGCTGCTGCAGTGACCGGGACATCCAGCACTCACTCCAGGCGTGATCGCAGCCCTCTCCTCCAGATCCAGAGTCCTGCCGTTCAGCTTCAGAGAGCGGATGCAGCCCAGAAAGCCCTTCTGCCTGGACGCCGTTCCTCCTGAAAACATCAACATTTACATTTAGTCATCAGTCCAAGCGAGTAACAATTGAGGAGGCATTCAGTGATTCAACGAGAATAGACAATACAGGAAGTGCTAATTATACAACGAAACTGTGAGTGCTCAGAAAATTAAGTGTTAGAGTTTTTTTTTTGTAGAGAGAAGAGTGTTTCTACAAGTGTATTTATTTCAATTTAAGACTTAATTCCTAATATTAGCAAACAAGTAGGTATGATCTTTGCTTCAATATACTCCTAATTAGCTGCTTTTTATTAGATATTAGGGTATTTTAGGTATTAGGATTGTCTAATAATGCAGAATATGTAGTTTGTAAGTACTAATAAGCAGTAACCAATATCTCAATAACATGCATGCTAATAAGCAACTAGTTAATAGGGAAAATTGGTCTCTAAAGTGTTATCAAATGTTTATTTTTGATTGAGATGATTCTGTAGGGGAGTGATTCATGCATAACATGTAATAAACAAACCACAAGCATATGATAAAAGCAATAAAGCAAAGATAAAGGTTAAAAAAACAGTGGATGCTTCATGGTTTTGTATAAGTAAATGTAGAAATTAGGTGTAACGTGTTCCACAATAATGCATAACTCCATTTAATTTTTTAGGAATGCAGTAATGTAACGAATTACATTTGAAATTTGTGTAATTTGATTACAGTCAGTAATTGCGTTACTTACGTTTTTTTAGAAGAAAAAAGTGCTTCTTTTAAATCGTTTTCTGCTGCAACGTCAGTTAATAAGCATGCACTTTTAAATTGCTGGAGAATGCGAGCTGAAACGGTTGCTTCTTCAAGTGGAAATACAGTCATTACTCTCCTTTCATTAAGCGTAAAAATAAAAATATTGCTATGAAATGTGGTCTAAAGAGCTTTCGACTGCTTTTAACTTGAGCAGCAACTTGTTCAAGCACTAGTACAGGAAGTATTCTATGACAACACTCGTCACCAAGGAGGTGCACAGCGGTCCAACTCAGCTTAAACAGGTTAAATTGGATCTTTGTGCAGGATAGGGAGTGAAATTATCTTCTTAATGTGTAAAGAAGCTTGTTAGGCCGTTCACATATCGCATATTTGGAGCGCAGATTGCGCATGCTCGCATTTTCCAGGCACCCCCAGTTAAAAACCGTGAATCACCCAACAAGAACTGACTGATCAGCTTCATACTTTGTATGGAATATACCAACGCATTTTCATGGCAGTTCGTAACTTTTTGATGTAGTGGCTAATTCTTATGAATTCATATGATCTAATTGGTACAATTTAGTACGATTTGCTCATAACCCAATGAGAGTTGAGGTTAGGGGTGGGGTCGGGTGCCACGCCTCCTTTTTAAAATCGTACATTTTCATGCGACTGAACTCGACTTAATTAGCCACTAGCCTGACAAAACGTAAAATAATTACGTTTCCTTGTGAGATTAAGTCGAATATACACATTTAGGTAGACTATTACCTCAGACAAATACAGAACAACAAAACACTGCAGTGCTTTTTCATGCTGTGGATGTTTTAAGTTCTGACCTTTAAGATTTTATTTTTTTGTTGAGCTGCTGTGTTAAACCAATTGTAATGTTTTTCAGAGAATATTAAATAACTGAAAGAGATGCAGTTTATTTTGAACTTTTATAGGTCTAAATGTTTAAAAGTAACTTCAAAATAAAATAATTAGTAATCTGATTACTTTTACATGGAGTAATTAGTATTGTCATCAGATTATATTTTTTCCAGTAGTAATCAGTCATTTGTAATCTATTACATTTTTTAAAGTAACTTACCCAACACTAGAAAGTACACTGTAAAGTTTTTATTGTATAAATAATTTAATAAAATGATTCTTTATTAAGCTTTATATTGGTGAAAAAAATATTTTGTGCCTGAATTCTTTAATCTCTCTCAAGCCTTAAAAACATGCAAATTATAAAATAAAATATTAAATTGTTAAACTCTGTATCTACATTGAAGCAACAATCCCAATTCAACAATCAACATATGTATGCAATGCGACTATTGCAGATGCACATATTGCGCTATCGATGCTGAAACAATATACAGCCCTACTTATACCATAATTCAGGTCTGAAGGATTTAAATGACAACGTGATGGCAGCAAAGTTAGAGGGAAAAGCAGGCTTTTATGACACCTTCTGGCATGCTGTCAAGTGTTTGAGTCGAGCCGGACGAGTTTTTTCAGCAGCTCAAAACAAATGATCACTGACCCTCTTTTCCTTACAGTGATGTGTTGAATCTCCTTGTCAGTCTTCCAGCAGCGCTCTGTCCTTTATATGGTAATTGCTTCAGCAAGAATACTGTGTGTGTGTGTTTTTTTTGCGTGCAGACGACAAGCTAGAAATACAGAAATAATGTGCTCTGCATATATTAGTGCTTAGCGGTTTAGTGCTAATTCGTTCGAGCGAACACCTCGCTGTGCCAGCTGTGCCACATAATCATCTGTGAAACGTTCAACGCAAACTTGGAAATGCTATTAAAACTAAGTTTTGACATGCCAGGGCTGAAATAACAGAGAAAGGGAAATCACTAATAGACAGGACGAAAGTCAAACTACAGACTAAACTCTCTCTGTATACTCAAAAAAATACATCAAACTTATTTAAAATGAGCAGAAACAACGCAATTTTTTGGGGTACTTTTTTTTAAGTAACTCAAATAATATGACTTATTTTTAAAAGTAATGCGTTACTTTACTCGTTACTTTGTAATATTATTACATAACACGTTACTTTGAACGCATTACCCCAACGCTGGCTATAGGTGAATTGGATGATCTAAATTGGTCATAGTGTATGAGTGTGTGTGAATGTGAGAGTATATGGGTGTTTCCCAGTACTGGGTTGCAGCTGGAAGGGCATCCGCTGTGTAAAACATATGCTGGAATATTTGGCGGTTCCTTTTGCTGTGGTGACCCCTGATTAATAAAGAACTAAGCTGAAGAAAAATGAATGATGGAAACAAATGTATGAGTGTGTGTGTGAATGCAAAGTGTCTGGGTGTTTCCCAGAACTGGGTTGCAGCTGGAAGGGCATCCGCTGTGTAAAACATATGCTGGAATATTTGGCGGTTCCTTTTGCTGTGGTGACCCCTGATTAATAAAGAACTAAGCTGAAGAAAAATGAATGATGGACACAAATGTATGGGTGTGTGTGTAAATGCAAAGTGTCTGGGTGTTTCCCGGTACAGGGTTGCAGCTAGAAGGGCATCCGCTGCGTAAAAACATATGCTGGAATAATTGGTTCATTCCACTGTGGTGACCTCTGAAATGGAGACTAAGCTGAAGGAAAATTAACGAATAATAATAAACAATAAATCTGTTTTTAAGAGTTTTTAAATTAAACAAAAGTAAAAAAAAAAAAAACTCAATGACCCTAAAATGCGAAAAAGATGAAATGGTGTATAAACAACCTAAAATGGAGCCGTTTTGTTATCGTTAACTTCAGATCTCTGCACAGCCTCCTGAGTGCTAAACTGCTGTGATCTCAGTGTCAGTCTATCAAAGCTGACATCTTGCCGAAAAACGTTACGCCCTCAGCATAACATACGCAATCGTGAAAAACGCTTTCTTTTTTGGTACGTTTTACCCAGAAGACCTCAGACCTGCATTATAACTGCTCTGAAATGGAGCTCTTCATTGCGAGATGTGCAGGTCTGGGCAGTCAAGGGAACCTCTGAATCCAATAGAGGAGAATGGAGCTATAAAGATTGAACCGTAATGACACTACTTTCCACAGCACTTACTGGAAAACTTCAATTCATTGCTGCTGAATTCCTCCAACAGAGAGAGAGAGAGAGACCTTTCAGATGGAGCAGGTGTTGGATATCGAGGTCAACAATCTTTAGCTTTACAGAAATCATTCGCAACATGTTTCACCTTAAAGACTCTCATGAGGACGTTTGACAGGAGTCAGTGTCGTGATAACGGTCCAAAGAAGAACAGAGGAACATCTACAGTTGAAGGCAGAATTATTAGCCCCTCTGTACATTTTCCCCCCAATTTCTGTTTAACGGGAGAGCAGATTTCTTCAGCACATTTCTAAATATAATAGTTTTAATAACTCATTTCTAATAACTGATTTATTTTATCTTTGCCATGATGACAGTAAATAATATTTTAATAGATATTGTTTAATATACTAGTATTCAGCTTTTGGCACCCGTTTCCACTGAGCGGTACGGTACGGTATGGTTCAGTTTGGTATGCTTTTATGGCCGTTTCCACTGTCAAAAGTCGTGCCGTACCACTTTTTTGGCACCCTTTCTTTTTTTATTTATTTATTTTGATAATTTTAGGGGCTTTTCACCTTTATTATGACAGGACAGTAGAGAATTAGGACAGGAAAGCATTGGGAACAGAGAGAAGCAAAGAACCTCAAGCTGGGATTCGAACTCAGGTCGCCATGACCACGTTGGTGCTATATGTCAGCGCACAGTACCACTAGGCAACTGGCGCCGACTTTTTCAGCACACTTTCGAAAGGGTACCAAAAGGTGGAGCTAGACGCGCAGCTGAACGCTATTGGTTTACAAAGATACGTCATTCGCTTACACAACAAGCCAGAGGGAAAACAAAATACCCGCCATGCTTAAAATACACAGCCGGGAGATTACTGTGTAATTATATATACATAAACTGAAAAAAATGTTGCATGCAGAACTGTTGCAAACAATTTATTTGTGTTGATTAAACAAACAAATTAAATTTAATATTGTTCAACTTAATTTGTTTGTTTAAATTCAGCCCAAATAAATTGTTTACAACCACTTAACGTATTTAAAACGTAATTTTTTTCAGTGTATAATAATGAGCCATGGTCGACCCGAGCTCAAACAAACCCTGTGGTCGTCTTGATGAACAGCCACAATGGCAAAAAGAAGAGCAGATTTACCCTGTGCCGCTTAGTTTATTATGAGCCAGTCTGAAGCACGAGCGGTTTCGCTTTCTTGCTTGTGCTCGCCACGTGTCTATATCTGAAATAACAAACTTCTTGAGCTGATGAAAATAATGTGCACTTTATTATTGACGTGCTTTTGAAACCCGATCCTGTCAAACTCTGAAAAACGCGAAAGTGACGCCAAAAAAGAAAGGAGAAGCCGAAATAAAAGGAGCACATTATTTCTTCAGCAAACGTGAACCAACTGCCATGTTTTAATTGTTATCATCACCTTTTGGACTAATATGAACTAGGAATGATGAAGTGACTCTCTAACAGAGGTTACACGAGCTGCTGAAGATTACAGACACAGATGAGAGGTTTTCACTGACTGTAGGCTATATTTTGTGTTGTTTTTAAACCGAAATAAGGATGTTATGTCTGCTGTGTGTAGTTCTTCTGCAGTTGTTGACATATCGGAGACTCTCAGCGTTTGTATGTGATCATATATGTTGCATTTTATTTATTTATTTTAGATTATTACAGACGTTACAGTAGGCTACTTCACACTAATCTGCAGTTACAATCAACTCATGTTTATAGAAAGGTTAGTAATAAACATTTATACACAAGTATTTATGTGTATAAAGCGTCTGTTTTGTGAGAAGTGAAGTTTATTTATAAACAAATTTCGAGAGGATCACGTGCTTATGATTGTCCACAGCTGTTCCAACTTTAGCTAATGACTGATTATCCTATCAGACGATCCCTTACTCACTACAAATAACCAGACTTTTCTCATTTCAATATCTTCGTCTTGAAGAAACCCCTCCACCCAACCCTACTTTCCCTCCTTTCAAATGGGCATCACGGTGGCCAGCGATTAGCACTGTTGCCTCACAGCAAGAATGCCCCTGGTTTAATTCCTTTCCAAACCAGACGGCATTTCTGTGCGGAGTTTGCTCGTTCTCCCCGTGGTCGAGTGGGTTTTCCCCGGGTCCTCCGGTTTCCTCTCACAGTTCAACAACAAGCACTCTAAACAATTAATCCAAATGCTTTAGCTAAACTCTGATTACACCTTTCAGCATCCATATCTGACACTTAGCTACAACAAGCAAGAGGGGGGAGTCATCGAGATCTACCTGAGCTCAAACTCCCCTCTTGCCTTGCAACGGGAGGGAGCCCAGGGCTCGAGGATCTTATAAGCTCAGGGCTCTCCCGGGACAGCACGCCAAACAAGCTTTATTATCAATCATCAGCTAAGTGTCAACTCCTGAAGTGCTTCTCATATGATATGTGAACGACCCGTACAGCTTTACTGTAGACATTTTTTGGTGCGAGAATGACGTAGACTAAAACTTTTTTGTCATACACCGTACCGTACTGTACCAGTCAGTAAAAACGAGCCATTTAAGTGACATTTGAAGGCTTAACTAGGTTAATTAGGCCAAAAATCATATTATAAATCAATAAAAACAGGCTTTATGTTCATTTTATATGTACAGTTGAAATCAAAATTATTAGCCTTCTGAGACTTTTTTCTTTTTTCAAACATTTCCCGTAGTAAAGTTTATTTATAAACTAATTTCGAGAGGATCACGTTCTTATGAATGTTTGCAGCCGGCCCTGCATTATTTAATCTATGAATTATTCACCAATCAGACGATTCCTAAGTCCTATAAATAGCCTAAGTTAAAACAGCCATCTTTTGTTTTGAAGAGTCCCCCCTTCCACCCCAACTCCTCCTCCTTTCCTAGATGGGTGGCATGGTGGCTCAGTGGTTAGCACTGTTGCCTCACAGCAAGAACGCACAGGTTCTAGTCCAGTGGTTTTTAAATTTTTTAACCCTAACCCTAACCCTAGAAAAAAATTGTCTCTCCAAGTATCACCATAATGACCAGCATTGAAATACAGTACAGTAGCAGGCCTAAGAAAGCAGCTACAGCACAGCAAAGTTCAAAACCACGGCAGATTATTTCTTATCATTATGAATATTTATGATTGTCAGCCACTTTAAACATTATGAATAGTTTTAATATTAACACTGTGCTGTGCTTACAGGTAAAAAGAAATAAAACGTCAACGTTTAAATTAAAATGCCCTTTAAAAAGTTAATTAAAAATGTCATTGTTGTTAAAAAGTAAAAAGAAAACTGCTGTGTCTGAATGTAAAAGTATTATCTTGTAGTAGCCAATTCATCAACACCTGGAAAGTTCATTAAACCTCATAAATAAAAGCTACATGTCATCATATTGATATATAAACTCATTCAGTCATTCATTTTCTTTTTGGTTTAGTCCCTTTATTAATCTGGGGTTGCCACAGCGGAATGAACCGCCAACCTATCCAGCATGTTTTATTATGCAGTGGATGCCCTTCCAGCTGCAACCCATCCCTGGGAAACATCCACACACACTCACACACTAAGGACAATTAAGCTTACCCAATTAACCTGTACTGCATGTCTTTGGACTGTGGGGGAAACCGGAGCACCCGGAGGAAACCCACATGAAGTAGAGAGAACATGCAAACTCCACACAGAAACGCCAACTGAGCCGAGGCTCGAATCAGCAACCTTAATGCTGTAAGGCGACAGCACTACTGCGCCACCATATAAAAACTGTTTTTGAGAAATGATGAAGGATATGGGGCATGTATATATGACTTATTTGTATATCTTTGAAGCGTACCTACGAACAGCTGGCTGTTGAGCTGCAGATGGATGTGTCCGTCAGCGGGGGCTTTCTGCACAGCAGCCGGATGCTGGTCCACACACAGTGAGGCCTCCTTCACGTTGCGTTCGGCTCTGACGTGATGCCAGCGCTCGTCGTTTAATGCGCTCGGCGTCTGCACTCGCACGTCCAGCGGACCGTTGCCCACGTCAAAGGAGAACACCACCTCAGTTGGCGCTGCCAAGAGAAACACATCCCACTGATGCTCATTATTCTGCACACTTTCTAGTCAACAGTTATCTTTATTAAACGCCTTCTGTTTTACCCCTTTTAAGAAGATGCAAGATAAAGGTAAAGGTTACACCCAAAATACCCATCAGATTATTTAGTAGACCCTCCAGAATCTGCCCATTTTACACCCAAAGAACAGTGCCGCTGTTTTTGCAGCCTGTGCCTTTAAATGCAAATGAGCTGGTTCTCCCCGCCCACCGCTCCCATGTTTGTTTCTACTGCGTCAAGTCATAGGGCTCTATTTTGACGGTCCATGCGCAAAGCGCAAAACGCAGGGCGCAAATGCTTTCAGGGTGTGTCAGTACGCGTTTTTGCTAATTTAAGGACAGGAAATCTGCCTTGCGCTTCGGCGCATGCTCTAAAAGGGTTGAGTTTATTTTCTTAATGAGTTATAGGTGTGTTTTAAGAATAAACCAATTAGAGTCTCATCTCCCATTCCCTTTAAGAGTCAGCTGCGTCACTCCAAGAGCGCATTCGCTATTTACAGGACGCAAAGTAAGTCTAAGTGGAAAAAATGAGCATTTCACAAGCAAACAGTTCACAGTTTACAGTTTTTTTGACAGAAAACTGTTAAACAGAGCATCTACTGCGTGAGAATGAGAGATAATGGATCACTTTCACTTTCGCTCTTGGATAGGAAAACCTTTACGCACAGACATCAATTAGCCTATAAATAAATACTTTTGTATGTAAAGCGCAAATATTCGTTTCAAAACTATTTCTAAATTCAGTTCTAATTTCCAGCAAACAAATAAATGAATAATAATAACAAAATGAGCTCAAAAACCTGAGTTATATCCTAAAACACATGCTGCCATGCCCCATATGGTCTAAAACCTGACAGGTGGACAAATCTAAGCTTGTTTTTAATAAAACAAATATAAATATGGATATAATAAATAATCCTGCTAATAATGATAACATTATACAAAATCATGTTCAATTATGAATGAACTGAAAAAGCTTCGCTAGATGAAGACATAAAAGCAGTGAATTTTTCATATTTATGTAGGCTAGAAAATAATATGTTTTGTAATATTTTAATCCTTTATATTTATATTCTATATCTATTCTTATTATATCCTATATATATCCTTAATATTTAAATGTTTTCATATGTAAAGATATTTGCCTATTGCTCTCTTGTGTGTATTAAGCAGTGTGTAAGCGAGGCGCAACTCTGCGCTGGAGTTTAGACCGGGTTAGTTTTGGTCTAATGAAAAATCTATTATAGTTTCTCAAAATAGCAACGAGCCAGCGGTCCGCCTCAGAACGCCTTCCTTTTTAGACCAGAACGCCTATGGGCGCACATATGAGCGCTAATGCATTTGCTATTTAAACAGCGTAGCGCAACACCTCAAAACCACTTTTGCGCCAAGCTGAAACTACCAAAAGACTATTGCGCCGCGCCTTGCGCCACACTGCGCCGGGTGTATGATAGGGCCCATAAACAGCACAGTGACAGACACAGATGAAACAGATTCAAGATTACAGATTCAGTTTATGAGTCAAATATAGAAAGTAAGTTTAATATATATATATATATATATATATATATATATATATATATATATATATATATATATATATATATATATATATATATATATATGTGTGTGTGTGTGTGTGTGTGTGTGTGTGTGTGTGTGTGTGTGCGTGTTAATACACTCCAATCAACTCCTACATCACGTAATTAATAATAATAATAATTCCTTACATTTCTATAGCGCTTTTCTGGACACTCAAAGCGCTTTAAACATTTTTTGGGGGAATCTCCTCATCCATCACAAGTGTGCAGCATCCACCTGGACCCACTATTGGTTTAGCTGATTTACTGGGGCATTAGGACCCACACAGACCGCAGGTTAAGCACCCCCTGCTGGTCTCACTAACACCACTTCTGGCAGCAACCTAGCTTTCCTATGTGGTCTTCTATCCAGGTACAGCCCCGCTTAGCTTCAGTGGGCGACCGTGTGAAAGTTACAGAGAGCTAGCTGCCGGTTGCGATGAGCCTCAGAATCACTGGGATTTGAGTCCTATTTTAACGTCAGGAAATTGAAAAAAAAATATTTATTGTGTTTATGTAACTTCAATACGACAGTGGACACACTATACATACACACACTTCTGTCCAAACAGCTTCCAAAGGTTGATTTTGCATCAAAGGCGCCCTTTAACGTATAGTTAGTTCACTATGTTAGATTATAACATGAGATACCCAGAAAATAAACACACATGCAAATACTGCTGAAGTCAAACGTTTATGTACACATTTGAAGCATTTGCTAAATGTTAATTATTTTACCCAAATGATCTAAACTGATGTGAATTTTAAAGTTTACAAAGTTTAAAAAAAAATTCTGGAACATTAGGTGTATTGATATCGAGTTGTTAGAGTGGCCGAATGTAGTATTGGTAACCTTGTAGCCAACAGTAAACAAGGCAAGCACAATGAGACAGCTGATTAGTCATGTGCTGAGATGGTACAAGCTTTCATAGGACTGTATGATGTTCCTAGAGAGTGTGTTTGTGTGTGCGCGAAGTTTCAGCTCAAAATACCTCACAAATAAAGTCTTTAAAACTGCGCCTTTTAAACTTCGATCCTAATTGTGGCGTTTTTGTGACTGTCGCTTTGAATTCAAATGAGATTGTACTCTTTTTAGAAGAAGGCGGAGCTAAAAATGCCCATGTGTCAGCATAGTGGCAGATTCAAAACAAACAGTATGCTAATGAGGGAGAGATGGTCACTAGTGGGCGGGGCTTTCCCACTCTGATGACACGTACAAAGGGAGAATGTTTCTGCAGACTGTTTCTATGAAGTCTGATTATTAAACATTAAAATATATAAACTTTTTCCATTAGAAGCTGGTTATATTCACAGATTGTTCCCACACAATTGGGTTTAAACCCCTTATAAAAATGAGATTTGCATAATAGGTCCCCTTTAATTCTCACAAATAACTACCAGAAACATTGAAAACAATGAGGCATTTTGAAAAAAAAAAATGTTCTTGCCAACTGTACTTTATTTTAAAACTTCAAAAAAAAAAGTGTTTAGCTACTAAATCGAGTTCGCAAGTTTCAAGCCTTCACATATATTGGAGAATCAGCATAACTTCAGGCTCCCGCCGCTCCATCTGCACTGTTTCATGACATCTGAATGAAAAACTCTGAACAACCGGCACCTTCTGTCATGAAGCTTCTCTCTAATGACAAAAAAAAACTCTGACAAAAGCGCTGATGATGTGCTGCGACCTCTTTATTATTCACAGCACACGCCGCCCAGCTGACGCTCAGGGTGAACTACAGCAAAACACACCGCTGGAAATGTGACATTAAAGCGAGCTGCTTTTGGAAATGTAGACGCCAGCATATGTGAGCCATCATCTCAGTCATTATTCAAGAGAGGAACATTACGTTACCATTTACTCACAGTCAGGCCCTTTCAAAGCCTCTTTCATCTGTGGAACATAAAGGGAGATGTTTAGCGGAGTGTTCCTGCTGCTCTTTTTCCTATACAACACTGGAAGGCGGATATTAAAAACTCCTAATAAAGTGCTCAGGCGATGCAGTGGCGCAGTAGGTAGTGCTGTCACCTCACAGCAAGAAGGTCGCTGGTTCGAGCCTCGGCTCAGTTGACGTTTCTGTGTGGAGTTTGCATGTTCTCCCTGCGTTTGCGTGGGTTTCCTCCGGGTGCTCCGGTTTCCCCCACAGTCCAAAGACATGCGGTACAGGTGAATTGGGTAGGCAAAATGAGTGTATGAGTGTGTGAATGTGTGTGTGGATGTTTCCCAGAGATGGGTTGCAGCTGGAAGGGCATCAGCTGCGTAAAAACTTGCTGGATAAGTTGGCGGTTCATTCCACTGTGGTGACCCCGAATTAATAAAGGGACTAAGCCGACAAGAAAATGAATGTGGTCAATGTGAATGAACACACCCCATTTCATTCATTCATTTTCGTTTTGGCTTAGTCCCTTTATTTTTCTGGGGTCACCACAGCGGAATGAACCGCCAACTTATCCAGCATATGTTTTATGTAGAGAATGCCCTGCCAGCTGCAACCCATCACTGGGCAATACACCCCATTTGAAAATTAACATTTTTGTTTCTCAGTGAATATAGGTCATATATTTTGATTCATTTGAACAAAACGGATTTATTAAATGGATATATTTATTAAAATAATATTTTAGTCACTGAACATGTTTAGAAATAGAAAGATAATACATTTAAATTCATGCGAAATATTGGACAAACAAATTTCAAACTACAAAATTTTAACAATTTCCCAGTGATGGGTTGTGGCTGGATGGGCATCCGCTGCGCAAAAACGTGCTGGATAGGTTGGCGGTTCATTCCGCTGTGGAGACGCCAGATTAATAAAGGGACTAAGCCGTCAAGAAAATGAATGAATGAATGAATGAATGAATAAAACTTTCAACAAAATGTAACAATTTTGGTTTTTAATTTCTCTTGATAAATACAGGGTTTTGCTAAGGTCAGAATTAGTGTTGGGTGAGTAATTAATTACTGATTACAATATTAAAATTGCATTTAAATTACATTTTTAATTACAATATTTAAAAAAGTA
>NC_141030.1:2567500-2582500 GCF_052040795.2 Danio rerio | reverse complement strand
ATCCAATCAGAGGATTCCTAACTCACAATAAATAACCAGAGTTTGTCTTACCTCAATATCTTCGTCTTGAAGAACCCTCAGGCATTTACCCTTACTTTCCCTCCTTTACAGATGGGCGACACGGTGGCCCAGTGATTAGCACCATGGCCTCACAACAAGAATGCCTCTGGTTTAAGTTCCTACTAAACCAGATAACATTTCTGTGCGGAGTTTTGCTTGCTCTTTGCTTTGCCCTGGGTTCCCCGGTTTCCTCCCACAGTCCATATAACATGCACCCTAAGTAAATTTAACATACAAAATTAATACCATAGCCAAGCTCTATATCGCTTAACGAGTACACCTCTCCTCAGTCATCCATATCTGTCACTTGGTTAGAAATAAGCCGGGGGAGTTTATTGAGATCTACCTGAACTCAAACTTCCCTCTCGCCCTGCAAACTGGAGGGAGCCCAGGGGCTCGAGGATCTCATAGGTTTAGGGCTTTCTCCAGGGACAGTATGCCAAACAATCTTATTATTAATCATCAGCTGAGTGTGAACTCTTGAAAATAGTTATAGTCCCTTTGAATTCATACAGAAGTGTTTTGTCTTGCTGATAATTTTATAAATTGTTTTCAATTAAAAGAGGACAAATTATGCGAAACTCATTTTATATGGGGTTGTGAGGCAAATGTGTGTGAATATCTCCGGCCTTTAATGATTAAATTTATTTCTTTTTTTATTAGAATCACACTTCCTAAAACAGTCTGCAGGAACACTTTGAGTATTTCAGAAACTGCTCATTTACAAGGATTTTCACGCACAACAATCTCTTTGGTTTACAGAGAATGGTCTGAAAAAGAGAAAATATCCAGTGACTTAATTTGATGATATCAAATGCCTTGTTGATGCCAGAGGTCAGAGGAGAATGGCCAGACTGGTTCCAGCTGATAGAAAGGCAACAGTAACTCAAATAAGCACTCGCTACAACCGAGGTCTGCAGAAGAGCATCTCTGAACACACAACACGTACAACCTTGAGGCGGATGGGCTACAGCAGCAGAAGAGCACACCGGGTGCCGCTCCTGTCAGCTAAGAACAGGAAACTGAGGCTACAATTCACACAGGCTCACCAAAACTGGACAATAGAAGATTGGAGAAACGTTGCTGCTCTGATGAGTCTCCATTTCTGCTGACACATTCGGATGGTCGGGTCAGAATTTGGCGTCAACAACATGAAAGCATGGATCCATCCTGCATTGTATCAATGGTTCAGACTGGTAGTGGTGGTGTAATGGTGTGAAGGAGATTTTCTTGGCACACTTTGGGTCCATTAGTACCAATTGAGCAACATGTCAACACCACAGCCTACCTGAGTATTGTTGCTGATCATGTCCATCCCTTAATGACCACAGTCTACCATTTTCTGATGGCTACTTCCAGCAGGATAACGCTCCATGTCATAAAGCATGGTTTCTTGAACATGACAATATGCTCACTGCACTTAAATGGCCTCCACCAGATCTCAATCCAATAGAGCCGCTTTGGGATGTGGTGGAACGGTAGATTAGCATCATGGATGTGCAGCCGACAAATCTGCAGCAACTGTGTGATGCTCTCATGTCAATATGGAGCAAAATCCTGAGGAATTTTTCCAGTAGCTTATTGAATCTCTGCCATGAAGGATTAAGACAGTTCTGAAGGCAAAAGAGGCTCCAACTCGGTACTAGTAAGGTGTACCTAATAAAGTGGCTCGTGAGTGAAAGTAGGCAAATTGAAATGCAGCAGTAGTGTGAATGGCTCCTCGGTTGATGCACTCCTGAGGTTGTTTTCTGCAGTGACTGGCACATCTGCGCTGACCATAGGAGGACATAATCTGAACGTGAAACCTGTACCATGATGCTTCGGAATGACTATATGTAACATTACATCCCTACAGTTTCCCTTATAACATCTTCTGGTCTGCAGATGTGGCTTGATTTCCATTTAAAGTGAACATGTGGGATTTTTCACCAGTAAAACCCCAGCTCACTCCCCCCCCCAAAAAAACACACACATCAGTCATGAAGACTGAAGCGCAAACACAAACGCTGAGCTTTAATACTGTGGGCTTCAGTTCACTATGAGCAGCGGAAGCGTAATTGTGATGCTTGACTTTGCAAACAGCGCTAATAAAATGAGTGAAGTCTTAAATTGATCATGTAGAGGGGGCTTTCACTGCGAGCCAGCGGAGCACGTCTCTACATATTGGTTCAACAGCTATTCTGCAGTAATTTCCCTGGAGAAAACCGTTTTGTGATGTCTATATTTTCAGCCGACAGCTTTCTCTGGATTATTTCTCCCTTTGGCGGATAAACAAATATCCAGCACTGTTGACTCAACACACGTAGGTGACCTCATGCAAACGTGAGCAAACATACAGGCATACACACACACACACACTTGAACAGCTCTCTATGTTGTGAGTTCCATTAACAAGGATTTTTCTCCAACCTCAAATCAGAAAAACTTTGGACAATATGTAAACTGCTAATAAAAAAAAACAATGTGATTTTTAAAATTTACGTTGACTTGTATTTCATTGCAGACAATACAACAAACATTATTCACTGTGTTCCTGCATCATGAATCCTCATTCATCTATGAGCGATATCACCACATGGGCTCAGAACTACTTTGGCAAACCTTTGTCAAGTACCACAATACGTATTTACACCCACAAATGCCAGTTAAAAGTGTGGTTAAAGAAAGCCCTATGTTAACAGTGTCCAGAAGGAGGGGTTTGGGAACAAATGACTCGCTGAGCGAAGGCGTTGGGATAATAAGGTAAAAATAAATGCATATTATAAGGCAATGAAAGTGTTTTTTGACCTTGCATGCACATCAGCCTGTTGCTGGAGACCCCCAAAACCAAAATATGACCTTCATCACTGCAAAATAGGGGCTCTTTAAATATTAAGAACATTTATTGATAGTCATTGACATTTTGTAAATGTAGAGTGTATTTAAAAAAAAAAAAAGCAATGCAGAGATTATATCTCATCAGGAGGTTACAACAATTTAATGCGAGTCAAGATATTCAGGATATGGTATACAAGAACTTGATAGTAGTAAATATTGCCTGTGAAATTGTTTGTAAAGCGCAAAGACAACATTTACATTTACATTTACATTTAGTCTATTAGCAGACGCTTTTATCCAAAGCGACTTACAAATGAGGACAAGGAAGCAATTTACACAACTATAAAAGCAACACTGAATAACTGCTGTAGGCAAGTTTCAGGTGTGTAAAGTCTAAGAAGGAAAGCATTAGTATTTTTTTTTTTTTGAGTAAAGTTAGTGGTATATCCAGAGAGGCAATTGCAGATTAGGAAGGGAATTGGAGACTAAATAGTTGAGTTTTTAATGGTTTCTTGAAGACAGCGAGTGACTCTGCCGTTCTGATGCAGTTAGGGAGTTCATTCCACCAACTGGGCAGATTGAACGCGGGAGTTCGGGAAAGTGATTTCTTCCCTCTTTGGGATGGAACCACGAGGCGACGTTCATTCACAGAACGCAAGTTTCTGGAGGGCACATAAATCTGCAGAAGTGAGAGCAGATAAGAAGGAGCAAAGCCAGGAGTCGCTTTGTAAGCAAACATCAGAGCTTTGAATTTGATGCGAGCAGCAACTGGCAGCCAGTGCAAACGGATGAGCAGCGGAGTGACATGTGCTCTTTTAGGTTCATTAAAGACCACTCGTGCTGCTGCGTTCTGGAGCAGCTGAAGAGGCTTGATAGAGTTAGCTGGCAGCCCCGCTAGACAACCAAATCAAATGTATTTAATGAGAATTAAACAAAAAGCTAAATTAAGCTCATGGTACATTCTGTTTCCACTGATCATTCTTGAGATGTTTCAGCAGCTTCATTGGAGTTCACCTGTGGTCAATTCAGTTGATTGGACAGGATTTGAAAAGGCGTACACCTGTCTACATAAGGGCTCAGGGTTGACAGTGCATGTCAAAGCACAAACCAAGCATAAGGACAAAGGAATTGTCTGTAGGCCTCCAAGACAGGTTTGTCTAGAGGCACAAGGCTGGGGAAGGTTACAGAAACATTTCTGCTGCTCTGAAAGTTCCAATAAGCACAGCGGCCTCCATCATCTGTAAGTGGAAGATGTTTAACCACCAGGACTCTTCCTAGAGCTGGCCGGCCATCTAAGCTGAGTGATCAGAGGAGAAAGGCCTTAATCAGGGAGGTGATCAATAACCCAATGGTCACTCTGTCTGAGCTTCAGCGTTCTTCTGTGGAGGGAGGAGAATGCAGCAATGTACAGACACATCCTGAATGAAGACCTGCTTCAGAGCGCTCTTGACCTCAGACTGGGGCGACAATACATCTTCCAGCAGGACAATGACCCAAAGCACACCGCCAAAATATCAATTTAGTGGCACAACAACAACTCAGTCAATGTCCTTGAGTGGCCCAGCCAGAGCCCAGACCTAAATCCTATTGAACATCTCTGGAAAGATCTGAAAATGGCTGTACACCGTCGCTTCCCATCCAACCTGATAGAGCTTGAGAGCTACTGCAAAGAGGAATGGCCAAAAATTCCCAAAGACAGGTGTGCCAAGCTTGAGGCATCATATTCAAAAAGACTTGAAGCTGTAATCACTGCCAAAGGAGCATCAACAAAGTATTGAGCAAAGGCTGTGAATACTGATGCACATGTGATTTTGTCAGCTTTTTATTTTTAATAAATTTGCAACAATTTACGAAACTCTTTTTTCACATTGTCATTATGGGGGATTGTGTGAAGAATGTTGAGAAAATCAATGTAATTAATCCATTTTGGAATAAGGCTGTAACATAAACAAATGTGGAAAATGTGAAGCGCTATCAATACTTTCCAGATGCACTGTATGTGTAATGTGAACGCTGATGTGGATGTGTGGTGCCAAATATAAATTTCCACTTGTGGACAATAAAGGAAGTAAAAATTTGTCTCAATAAATAAAAAAAAAATAAATAAATAAAAAAAATAAATAAATAAAAAAAAATAAAAATAAAATAAATAAATAAATAATAAAAACCCTTTTTATATGAGGAGGCCATTTCTTTGGGTGAGATTCCCCACTGAAGAGTAAAGCAGAAGATAAAAACACTCACAGCTCAGCTCGATGCGGATGAAGTCTTTGAAGCCCAGATTCTCCAGGAACACTCCTGATGAAGAGCTGGTTTTGAACAGGAAGGAGATGTCTGCGCTCAGCTCCCCATGGAAGGTGGGAAAGTGCAGGTATGATGTCTCCTTGTTGAAGTAGGCAGTGTTCCAGAAGTTACCTAGAGGAGATGTTTATTGTAGCACATTTATACAGTTCACATACAGGTGATCGCAAAAAACTCTGTCGCTACAAACATAAAGCTGAAGTCAAAATGATTTGCCCTGCTGTTATTATTTATCTTCTTCAAATATTTCTCAAATGATGTTTAACAGAGCAAGTAATTTTTCACAGTATTATCTATAATATGTTTTCTTCTGGAGAAAGTCTCATCCACTTCATTTCGCTGTGGCGACCCCTGATTAAAAAAGGGACTAAGTCAAAAAGAAAATGAATACATGTTTAAATAAATGAATGAATAAATGAATAATTTAATAAATGTATGAATTAATAAATGAATTAATTAAATAATGAACAAACCAGTGAGTGAAAGAATAAATGAATGAATGAATAATTTAACAAATGAAAAAATTAATCAATGAATGATTGAATGTATCATTAAATAATTACATGAATGTATGGATTATGAACGAATGTGTGAGTGAAATAATAAATACATCAATTAATAATTGAATAAACTAATAAAAGAATGAATGAATAAATAAATGAATAATTACATGAATAAATGCCTAAATAAATAATTACATGAATGAATGAATGAATGAATGAATGAATGAATGAATGAATAAATTAATATACAAGTGAGGGACTGAACGAATAATTATATAAATGAATGAATGAACGAATGAATAAATGAATAACTATACAAATGAATGAATTAATTAATAAATAAATTAAATAATAATTACATAAATGAATGAATGAATAAATAATTACATGAATGAAAGAATGAATGAACGAATGAATGGTTACATGAATGAATGAATAATTACATGAATGAATGAATGAATGAATAAATGAATGAATGAATAAATCATTATACGAATGAATGCATAAATAACTATACAAATAAATGAATGAAAGAATGAATAAATGAATAACTATACAAATGAATGAATGAATGAATGAATGAATTAATTAATTTATAATTACACGAATGAATGAATGAATGAATGAATGAATGAATGTATGAATAAATAATTACATGAATGAATGAATGAATGAATGATTAAATGAATGAATGGTTACATGAATAAATGAATAATTACATGAATAAATGAATTAATAAATAATTGCATGAATGAATGAATTGATAACTATACAAATGAATGAATGAATGAATGCCTATACAAATGAATGAATGAATGAATGTATTAATAAATCAATTAATTAATAATTACAAAAATGAATGAATGAATCAATAAATAATTGCACGAATGAATGAATGGTTACATGAATGAATTAATAATTACATGAATGAAAAAATGAATTAATAACCATACAAACGAATGAATGAATGAATAACTATACAAATGAATGAATGAATGAATAAATAAATGAATAAACGAACAAACAAACAAATTAATGAATAAATACATAAATAAATACAGATGAATGTATGAATGAATGCATGCATGAATGAATGAATGAATAAATGCATGAATGAATGAATGAATGAATGAATGAATGAATGAATGAATGAATGAATGAATGAATGAATGAATGAATGAATAATTGAATGGTATTAAATTATGAACGAACAAACGAACATACAAAAAGGTGTATATATAACTATATACTGTGTGTACAACTATGTAAAATGTTATTATATAAAGACCCTCATCACTACATAGTTTATTTCCCGGACTATGCATCATCTAGTAGTTCAGCTGCGAGTTTTGTCATTGTTTGGGAAACTCACCCATTGAGCGTCTGTGTAGAAGTGCAGGAAAGTGCTCACAGTATGATTATTGTGTCTGATATGAAATAAACGCAGGACCTACCGTCACCGTAGCACTGCAGTGGGCCGACTCTATACGCCGCTTCAGACCCCGAGCGGCTGATGTCTCCCAGCGCCAGCGATTGCACCGGCAAATGCTCTTTATGAGCCAGCAAACCAGAGTCATTGGACCTGTAAAAAAAAAAATTTGAAAGTCTCAAGTTACAAGAAACCGTTTATACCAGTGTCCATTAGCATTTTAAATGGTAAATTGTCCTTGAAGGTCTTTTAAATACCATTGGTGTTGGTAAATGTTACATCTTTTTTTAGCTGTGTGTGTACTGAGTCTAAGACAAGTGTGCTGTCTAAGTCCAAAATAAACTATATAATAAATCCAGCAGGCACACAACGTCATAAGATGTTAATATTAGGTTAGATTTAGGTTGTGATGTCACGTGACCAAAATTCAATGTCTAGCCAGAGTCTAAGAACAACAATATTTTGACATCAAATAATGACATCAAATGACATTGATATTTGGTTGATTTTAGGTTGATTTTAGGTTGTGTTGTCAAGCCAACATCGTAAACCAACATTATATTGAAGTCAAATACTGACATTTATTCATCAGGTATGGCAACCAAAATATAACATCTTATCAACGTCCACACAACGTCAAGCTGTAGCATCGTTAGACATTGCTTTATTTTAAATTGGACATTGAAGTCGCACAGCTGTAAAACTTAAAGGGATAGTTCACCCAAAAATGTATTGTCGTCATCATTAACTCACTTGTTCAAAATATATTTGCGTTTCTTTCTTCTGTTGAACACAGAAGAAGATATTTTGAAAAATGCTGGTTGCTGACACTCAATTAGTTTCCCTAACACTGTAAAAAATATCCATAAATTAGCATTTTTCTGTATTTCGTGATTCATGATTTCTTATTTGTGTTTCTTTTTTCCCCAGTTTATTCCAGCTTTTGAGTTGCATTATGAAACCTTGATCTTTCTTCCAACACCTTAAACTGTTCAAAAAAGCAACTTCTATTAACGTTTGTATTAGTTTAAAGTGATGTATGGCTGTCTTAAATTACATTTCTTTAAATTGACTTAGCAACTTTTAATACTTTTTAAGACTCCACAGACACCCTGCTCTTGCAGTTCTGGTTCGAGAAAGGCTACATTTCTAAGTGTCCTTTGTAAGTTTATTCTTTAAATCATTTCCGTGAATGCCGAATGAGAGGATGCTCACTTGCGGCAAAAGCTGTTGTGATGCGCGCTCCCTTTTTCTTGCGTGAAATTGTAACTGGAAACTATAGCCACAGTGGCTGGTCAGGCCCTGATGATGATGCTGTTTATTATTATTACAGTGAAATAATTCATTAAATATGACGAGGCGAGGCGATCTTCTGTCGCGGACTCTGTGCAAGAGAGACTCTGATCATACAGGCTTGGTTTTTAGCAGTGGAAGGAGCCTCCACTCTTTCTGTAACAAGCTACAAGTCGTTTATCTAACTAATTTAATCTTACTTATAAACCTAAAGATTGATTCACTAGCTTTTCCTAATGGTATTACAGTAGTAGAATATAGCCTAAGGTGGATATATAGCGTTTTGCAAAAAATAATAATAAATAAACAAATTATGCTATGTTGTGCGCATTCTGGCCAAAACTAACTCAGAATCTTATTGTTATTAATCAATCTTTGTATATATTATTCCATATATTTATGATGTCTTGTTTTTTTTTTTTTTTTTTTACCAATTTAAGATGTTTGACAATGTTAAGATTAATATGTTGCATTTTGCATGTTTTTTTGACTTATTTATGAACTATTTATGGACCTACAATTAAAAAAATATCCTGGATTTGAAAGTATTGTATTCCTGGCCTTCACTAAGCTCAAGTAATTGTTTAATGTACAAAAATTGTGAATGAACTCGACTGTTGATGTCTTAAATAATAATGTCAAATAATCAACATTTCTCAAAATGGAAACATCTCGTTTTGCAATGAAACTCTTCATATATCTTTAGTCAAGTTGCACCTTTAGAGTCTTCCTAGCCTACGTCAACCAACCCAGGCTCATTGTGGAAACGTAGTCCCGCGGACATTTCTGGAGAGGCCGCTGTTGCGCGCTTTTTTGCACCTCGGACGCCTCTCGCGAGCAATGGTTCGCGCCCGCGCTGTTCTCGCGTGAACCCGCCGGAGGCCGCTGTCCGACTGACCGGATGATTGACTGCGCGACCGGCCAATCGGCCGACTCACTCTCCTTCTTCCCTGAACCCAACCAATTTTACAGATCGACCCGCCCGCCCGCTCGCTTCCCTAAACTCGAGCAACAGTTCCCAAAAGCCATCCAAAAAAAATAAAAGCCCTGATTTTTTTTATTCCACCGCGTTTTCGGATTTTGCCGTGTTCTCACCATCACGAAACTCGTTCATTTAATTTTTGGGATTCTGTTTTTGTCTTACCTGATTGCTGGAGCTGATTTGACAAACGGGTTGCAGCGGGGAAGCCCTCCACAAGGAGGTGAGGCAAGCGCGAAAGGGAACAACGTCACACCGCCCCGCAGCGTTCGCTTGAAAAAAATAAACGCGGCCGTACGTACCCCCTGGGACGTATTGTGCTGTCTCCAGAAACGTCCTGCGGGACTACGTTTTCAGAATGAGCTTGGGTTGACGTCAACAGATGAGCTCACTAAAGTCACACTGTTATGAGTCTTATATAGTATATTTGAGATGGCGGACATATAAATGTGGCTTTTTCTTGGCATGACACACTGACATTACAGTATAAAACAGCTCTTTCAGCATTTTCTCGAACATAAGCATCAGTTTCATGTATTATAGAACAGAAGAGAGACTCTGGGGAGAGTGAGTAAATGTTAAATCCTTCTGACTTTCCTAGTAAAATCGTCTTGAATCCTTCGCATAAAAATCAGTTTAAATGATTTTTAGAGACTGTCTTGGATGTCGGGGAATGTATATGATTGGATATGAATTAAATACATATACGTATGTATATAATAATATAAATATATATGTGGCGGCACGGTGGCGCAGTAGGTTGCACCTTCAGCTCACATCAAGAAGGTTGCTGGTTCGAGTCTCGGCTGGGTCAGTTGGTGTTTCTGTGTGGAGTTTGCATGTTCTCACTGTGTTGGAGTGGGTTTTCTCCGGGTGCTCCGGTTTCCCCATAAGTACAAAGACATGTGGTACAGGTGAATTAGGTATAATTGACCATAGTGTATGAGTGTGTATGGATGTTTCCCAGTGATGAGTTGCAGCTGGAAGGGCATCCGCTGCGTAAAAACATATGCTGGATAAGTTGGCGGTTCATTCCGCAGTGGCGACCCCAAATTAATAAAGGGAATAAACCGAAACGAAAATTAACGAAATTTTTTCCCTAATTCCACAAACTTTCCCTCATCTTTCATCAGACGTGTCGCTGTAAACTGAGCTGTACGTGTGGTCAGTGGTGTGTGCGAGTCTGCTGTCGTACCAGTCTTTGCTGTCGGCGTCACAGTTGCAGAAGTGTTCTGGATGCACACAGTTCTCCTGCAGACCACAGGCGCACTGCTGACTGCCGGGCACTGCTCCACCCCAGTACATGTGTGCTTCACCAGAGCCACCCACCCACCAGCTGAAGGGGGCACCGTCTGTAAATACACACCCACAACACAGACAACATCAGGAGAAGAAAAGGCTTGTAGATACTAAATACAGTTATTCGCCCCCTTTTTATTTATTTATTTATTTTTTAAATATTTCCCAAATGATGTTTAACAGAGCGAGGAAATGTTCACAGTATGTCAGATAATATTTTTTCTTGTGGAGAAAGTCTAATTTGTTTTATTTCGGATAGAATAAACGCAGTTTTTAATTATTTAAACGCCATTTTAAGGTCAATATTATTAGCCCTTTTAAGCTGGATTTTTTTTCTGATAGTCTACAGAACAAACCATCGTTATACAATGACTTGCCTAATTACTCTAACCTGCCTAGTTAACCTAATTAAACTAGTTAAGCCTTTAAATGTCACTTTAAGCTGTATAGAAGTGTCTTGAAAAATATTGAGTCTAATATTATTTACTGTCATCATAACAAAGATAAAATAGATCAGTTAATAATGAGGAGTTATTAAAACTATTATGTTAAAAATGTGTTGAAGAAATCTGCTCTCCGTTCAACAGAAATTGGGGAAATAAAATAAACAGGGGTGCGAATAATCCTGACTTCAACTGTATATACTATATATACTTGTTCTGTGTTTTCCGTTTATTTACAGTTGTGAATTGCATTATGGGATGTTGATCTCTGCTCTGTTGACTTTTAACATTGAAAATTCAACCCTACAGTTTAACCAAGTGCCTTTTTGATATTTTAGTAGTTTCAAATAATCTGCATTTTTATAATATACAATATAATCGATATAAAATACTGTAAATAGAAAATATAAGTATGTAAAATAACAGAAAATGTGCTGGCAGTTTATTACAAAGTTTTTGCAGTGTAATATACAACTCCAACTCAATATATCACTTTAAACCATTGAAAATCGCTATTAACAGTCATTTAAAAAAAAAAAAAAAAACATTTTCATGGTTAAATGTTGTTGCTAGAATGAACAAGGTCCCACAATGCAATTCAAAAGCAGAAATAAATGGGCAAAAATAAAAAACATGAACCACAAAATAACTCTGCTAACTGCTACTTTACTTACAGTTGAAGTCAGAATTATTCACCCCTTTTGAATTTTTTTTCTTTTTCAAATATTTCCGAAATGATGTTTAACAGAGCAACGAAATTTTCACAGTATGTCTGATAATATTTTTTCTTCAGGAGAAAGTTTTAGTTGTTTTATTTTGGCTAGAATTTAAGCAGTTTTTAATTTTTTACAATCCATTTTAAGGTCAAAATTATAAGCCTATTTAAGCTAGATATTTTTGATTGTTTACAGAACAAACCATCATTATACAATAACTTGCCTACTGTAATTACCCTAACCTGCCTAATTAACCTAATTAACATAGTTAAGCCTTTAAATGTCACTTTAAGCTGTATAGAAGTGTCTTGAAGAATATCTAGTCAAGTATTATTTACTGTCATCATAACAAAGATAAAATAAATCAGTTATTAGAGATGAGTTATTAAAACTATTATGTGTAGAAATGTGTTAAAAGAAATCTCACTGTTAAACAGTGAAAATAATAAACAGATGGGCTTATAATTCAAGGGGGGCTAATAATTCTGACTTCAACTATATACACACAAATATATGATTGCAAAGCATCCTGTAGAACATCTGAATTTAAAAGAGACTGCTCGTTTATGCTGAGCACTCTATAATTTTGAAAATCCAAATCCATTTTCACATCACTTTTTCTTTTTTTTTTTCGTCTTGGAAAGCAATAAAGGTCTGTTTTGCTCCACATTTAATCTCACCGCTGTCTGGGAGAAGAAATAAAGATGCTAAAGAGATCTCATTTGTGATTTTGCATCACTGTAAAAGCATCTGTCCAGGTTTATTGGAGACGGGCATGTTATTTCCATTACTATTCATCTGACATTTTCAGCGTTTCTTATTTACGCCTGACACCGTGTTCTCCTCGTCTCATCAAGAACGCCGATAATGAGACGACTAATGGACATAATTACTGTGGGTGTGGAGATAGCTGGTGTTTGGTGTTTATTTGAGGGATTACGAGAAGCGTTCTCATCGACTCGACCTGTGACTGACACTGTACCAAACCACCCATGACAAACCCACACAAACACAACAAACAAACAAACTACACCAGGAAAAAGCACTCAGAACGTACACATGTACAGGGATTATTAACTCTAAGTGTGACTTTCAAATCATTTGAAGCAGAAAAAGTATGCAATACACGTTTGAAGTCAGTATTATTAGCCCCCTTGTTTATTTTTTCCCCCAATTTCTGTTTAACGGAGAGCAGATTTTTTTTAGCACATTTCTAAACATAATAGTTTTAATAACTAATTTCTATAAACAGATTGATTTGATCTTTGCCATGATGACAGTAAGTAATATTTGAGATATTCGTCAAGACTCTTCTATACAGCCTTAAGTGACATTTAAAGGCTTAACTAGGTTAATTAGGTTAACTAAGCGGGTTAGGGTAATTAGGCAAGTCATTGTGTTGCGAAGGGATGCTATGCAAACTGGGGTAGTTCCAAATGCAGCTTTATTATAAGAATGGTCAATCAGGCAAGGATCAAATACCAGTATAAACAGTGTAGTAGGATATCCAGAAGCAAATCCAATAAAACATGCAAAAGGTTCGGGGCAGGCAGAAAAGGGTCAAAACACAAGAAACAGTCCAAAACACAGGCAACAGGAAACAAGGAAACCGCTTACGTAAGGACAGCAATAGCTTAACAATACTCAGCAACATGTGTGTGGAACAGAGGGGTTTAAATAGTCTGAATAATCATGGTGTGAGTGGCTTCAGCTGTGAGAGTTTAACCAGTCTGGATCTTAAACCGGTTGTGTGTGTGTGGCCTGACTGGGTGTTGTAGTCCATAACATGGCAGATATGTAGTTCAAGGAGTGTGAATGTTTACCAGCGACCTCTGGTGGTTAGCTATCGCTGGTAATCATGACACAATGTATAATAATGGTTTGTTCTGTAGACTATCGAAAAAAAAAATAGCTTAAAGTGGCTAATAATATTGACCTTAAAATGGTGTTTAAAAAATTAAAAACTGCTTTTATTCTAACTGAAATAAAACAAATAAGACTTTCTCCGGAAGAAAAAATATTATCAGACATACTGTGAAAATTTCTTTGCTCTGTTAAACATCATTTGGGAAATATTTAAAAAAGGGAAAAAAAAATAAAAAAGGGGGCTAATAATTCTGACTTCAACTGTATATTGCTTAATGGAGAGAAGTTAACTAAGATAAGATAATTAAAATAGTCTTTAATTCATTCATGTTCTTTTCGGTGTAGTCCCTTTATTAATCAAGGATTGCCACAGCGGAATGAACTGCAAACTTATCCAGCATATGTTTTACACAGCGGATGCCCTTCCAGCTACAACTCCACACAGATATGCCAACTGACTCAGGCGAGGCTCGAACCAGCAACCTTCTTGCTGTGAAGCAACATCGCGACCTACTACACCACCACCCAGTATAGTCATTGGATAGTAATTATTTTTTATTAATTAATTTTTTTAAACAGTTTTTTTTCCAGCAAAACGAAAAGAATAAAAAAAAGTATTTCAAAGAGTCTTTGAATTCATCTTCAATGCCTCCTTCTTCATCTTACCCCACACATGCTCAATAATGTTCATGTCTGGTGAATGGGCTGGCCAATCCTGGAGCACCTTGACCTTCTATTTTCCCTTTTTATGCTCCTAGTCAAGTAAATGATGAAAATTAAAAAATTATTAAGAAAATTATGAGCGATCACTCATTAACAATATATACATATATATATATATATATATATATATATATATATATATATATATATATATATATATATATATATATATATATATATATATATATATATATATATATATATATATATATTGCTACTTCTATTTAAAGATTGATTCTTTTGATACATTACCAGTATAGAAAAATATCTGCCTATCACATGCTACTGGACCAAAAAATCTGAAAACTTTAAGTAAACATTATTTGTTACACTCCCAGTGTTTTATTCAGTTCTTTACCTCTCATTGGCTCAGTGGTTAGCAATGCCACCTTACAGCAAGAAGGACACTGGTTTAAATCCCAGCTGGGCAAGTTGGCATTTCTTTGTGGAGTTTGCATGTTCTCCCTGTGTTGCTGTGGGTTTCCTCCATGTGCTCCGGTTTCCCCCCACAGTCCAAACTCATGCGGTATAGGTGAACTGGATGAGCTAAATTGTCCGTAGTGTATGCGTG
>NC_141030.1:2495000-2562500 GCF_052040795.2 Danio rerio | reverse complement strand
TTCATCCCTTTTATTTTCTACTCTCTTTGTTCTGCGCAGCGAGATTCAGTTTTGAAACATGCATATTTTCATCACATATTGACCATGCGGTTTTATTACGGAAGAAAATCAAGGCAAATTGAATTCCTCAGCATTTCAGCCCTGTATACGAAACAATGTATAATATAACGCAAGGTCAGGCGCTCATTAGCCGCAGAGCGTGAGTTTTACACGCTTACGGATTTACACTGAGTCCTAAAGGAAGAAAAAAAGGCCTGTTTTGGAGCCATAAGAGAGTGCAGCAGATATGGGCTGAAATGAAGCACATGTCACTCAAATATTTAATGGAGGCAGCATTTAAGACGTTCACACTTGAGCTGTTTTAAAGGGTGAGCGTTATTGAGAGGGACTATACTTTACTGCCGGCTCATAATTAGATCACATATAAAGCTGCTGTCAGTCAGAAGAGCTTTAGAAATGAAAGGACATTCCTGCAGTACTCCGTAGACAATGCTAGAATCCATACGATCCCCTCATGTTTTCCCAACACAAATCAATTGAATTAACTTGATAATGATTACAAATTTATGGCCACTTTATTAGGTACACCTGTCCAACTGCTGGTTAGTGCAAATTTCTAATCAGCCGATCATATGGCAGCAACTCAATGCATTTAGGCGTGTAGAGATGGTCAAGACGATTCAAACCGTGCATCAGAATGAGGAAGAAATCTGATTTAAGTGACTTTGAACGTGGCTGGTCTGAGTATTTCAGAAACTGCTGATCTACTGCGATCTACATCTCTAGGGTTTACAGATAATGGTCTGAAGAAGAGGAAATATCCAGTGAGCGGCAGTTCTGTGGGTGCAAATGCCTTGTTGATGTCAGAGGAGAATGGCCAGACTGGTTCCAGCTGATAGAAAGGCAACAGTAACTCAAATAAGCACTCGTTACAGCCGAGGTTTGCAGAAGAGCATCTCTGAACACACAACACGTCCAACCTTGAGGCGGATGGGCTACAGCAGCAGAAGAGCACACCGGGTGCCGCTCCTGTCAGCTAAGAACAGGAAACTGAGGCTACAATTCACACAGGCTCACCAAAACTGGACAATAGAAGATTGGAGAAACGTTGCTGCTCTGATGAGTCTCCATTTCTGCTGCCACATTCGGATTGTCGGGTCAGAATTTGGCATCAACAACATGAAAGATATATTCTTTTGTAAGCAGCAGCGGTCACTGCTTTCATTTTAATTATTCTTAGAAGAGATTATTAACAGGCCTCACTATTGTTATTATGATTATTATGATTAATATTATTATTATTGATATTAATATTTTTAATATTATTATCATTATATTACTATTATTATTATTATTATTATTATTATTATTATTATTGATATTCTTATTACTATTATTATTATTATTATTATTATATTTTATATTATTATCATCCTTATATTACTATTACTAGTATTTTTATTATTATCATTGATATTATTTTTTTATATTATTATCATTCTTATATTACTATTATTAGTATTTTTATTATTATTATTGATATTAATATTAATATTATTGTTATTATTATTATTATTATTATTATCATCATCATTAAATAATCATTATTATTGTTGTTGTTGTTTATTATTAAGTAATAATAGTTTTATAAAAATTCTAAAAATAATTTTATAATTTTATAATAAAAATAAATAAATAAATTAATAAATAGATATCAAACAAATAACAAACAAATAAATAAATAAATAAATAAATAAATAAATAAATAAACTAACAAACAAGTTGTTAAGGTCAATATTAATAGCTCTTTTAATAATGCATAAATTATATTGAAGTTACTAGTATCTTGCAAAATAACTAGAATATTGTGTACTTTAGCAAAGACAAATAAATTACTTATTAAAAATATTATGTTTAAGAATGTGCTGAAAACTCTTCTCTCTGCTAGACCTGCGTTTAGAAAAAAACTGCGTCACTGACTTTAGACATGCACTTAGTTGCAGTTTTTTTTAGTTGCTTTAAAATAGCAACCCATCAACAATGTGCCTTAACACACATCCGTTTCAGACCAGCACACACATAGTGCAAAGCATGAAAATGAAACATGCGTCAGGTTGAAACTAGCAAAAAAACACATCATGCATGCTGCCACATTGCTCTGGGTGTATGATAAGGCCCAATGTCTTTAATCTATTCTTGCTAGTGAAACATTCAGATTTTATGAAGTCCGCCATGTAAATAGCAAATGCGCCATGGCACGATGCAACTGTCACAAACAAGGAATGGGAGCCGAAACTCTGATGCATGTTATGCTCAAAACACACCCAGAACTCATTAAGATAATAAGGACAACACTATATACCATGCTCTGGGGTGCACTCCCATCCTTAATACGGCAAAAGTGTATTTGGACACACTCAGTGGCGCAAAAAGGGGGTATGCAGTATATGCGGCGCATAGGGGCGCCACACATGGGGGGCGCCATTGTGCCAAAACTATTTTTGAAATTATCCATATTAAAAGTTTCAAATAATATATATTTATTTTTTTTTGTTAAAAATGTTTATTTAGCATTTTATACGCATATAATATTGTATTTTATTAAATTAAAAAATCATTCCACCCATCTCCCCCATTTTTCATACCATATACATGTTTTTATGAATTAATGTATCATATTGATTCATCAGGCCTTTTGGTAACTTCTTAGTTCAAAACTAATTTAATTTTAGCTACAAACAAAGTTATAACCTTTCAATTAAATAGAACATTTCACACAGTTTGTTTCTGTTTTTTTTTTTTTTTACACTAAATATTTGACAGTCTTTTTTATTTCACTTTTAGCAGTTTCAGTCAATTGTTCTTGCAAATACAGACCTTACACTTCTCACAGTATGCATGTGAGAAGTAATTGCAATGTTTTTTTGCCCTTTAGGACTCCCATGTCTATAATTTTGTTTTGACAAATGTAGTACAAAAAGTCCAAAAGCAAGGCTAGTCAAGGTGCTATAATCATTTAGTAAGGGAAAATTAAATTGAGAAGAAATTTGGGGTGGTATGAGATGCATTTCTTTGCGACTTAACATGCTTAATGTAATTACACCTTTTACTACTTCATACTATTTCAGTTGTGTTCAGAACTGCGAAACTGTATTTTTTTAAGCATATTGATATCTTTATGAAAAAATATGTTTAATTTATTGATGGAAATATTTTCCACATTTCATCACTTGCCTGTTTTAAAATATAGTTGGATTGAAGGGGGGCACGCAAAAGTTCAGTAAGTAAGCCGCATACCCATCAGTAAATGTGCAGTTGCGCACCTGGACACACTCTTAAAGCTTTGCGCTTTAGACTTTGCTCTAGGATGATTAAAATAAAGCTCTTAGTGTTACTGTAATACAAAAAACCCCACCTCAAATTCATATTTAATTCAGCGTGTTACATTTGTATGTTAACATTTGTAATGTCTAATAAAACGCTCTATAGTCATTTCTGAGTGAAAAGTGTCTCCCTGCAGATAGTTCAGAGTGTAAGCTGCAGATTGATTAAGCTATTCTCTCTGCATTTGACTCCTGATCTGTCCTTGACTTCGAGCGCTGAATAAATGCGGCGGTGGCGTTTGTAGTGTGTCTGTATTTCTTACAGCTGTGGCAGGTCGCTCCGCTGTAGCCTGTGGCAGAGCAGTTGCAGTGAAACGTGCTCCATGACTGCGAGCATTTCCCTCCGTGTTCACAATGGTTCGGGGAGCATCTGGTGAGCAAAAACAGGACAGGAAATATCTGATTTAAAGCTTGATCTCAAGGACAGTCAGATACAGAGATACGCATTCATTCAATATTACACAGTGAAGTGGAAACCTTGCTGCTGGATTATAGAGACTTTTTTTGTTTAACAGCATGCCATTTGCACAGAAATATATATATTGATGATGATGTCCGAGAAGACGTTAAAGGGTCACGAAACACCAAAACACATTTTTTGAGCTGTTGACAGTCGTATATGTGTCCCACACTGCTAAAAACACTATTAGGACACCTATATTTCACTAAAAAGTGTAAATTGGTTGTTTTTGCGTTATTTCAAGCAAATTCGTACTTCCGGTTTGAAACAAATTTTTGAAGCTGCGTCACGGCCATGACATAATAGCCTGTATTCCAGCGTGCAGACTGGACGTCTGTGCCAGAGTGTGTCTTATTACGTCTTACAGTGTGATGCATTAATGCATGAGTAAGGCTTGGTTCAAACCAATCAGCGCGCTCTATTGTGCAACTTCATTAATATTCATTACTGTCACAGTGTTTAGATGGCAGAGACGCCACGTTGTGTTGGCAAAACAAGCGTGAAGTGTTGCTTTTATAGTTTGCTGCAGTGAAGTTTTGTTTTCATTTTCTCTCTGAGAGCTCAGCTGGAGTCACGTGTGGATTAACAGTGTACGCGACGCTCCACAACAATAACTTACGTGTCTAAGGAGGATTATTGTTTACCTGAGAGCTGTTCTCATCTGCAAACGCTGAGATCTGGATTCGCTTGTAGTCTCCTCTTAATAAAGACGCGGCTCTAGTTGCTGGTGATTGTCCTGTCTCTCTACAGATTTGGTAAGTGAGCGACCAGTGCTCTTTGTTTATTCAGTTTATTCATATCGAACAAAGTTAACTATTGCACCGAGTGTAAACATGTTAGCACCACAACCAAACTTTAACCTCGTGTAGGGTTTTCACCGCATTTAGTGACCGGAATAACACACGCGGCTTTCTGACACTACCTGCCGTGTGCATCTAAGTTTCCGAGAAATGCTGAGTTTTTTTTTCTCTCATTCGCCGTGCGTTATCAAACATTGCATGAAAAATACACGCTCAGAGCAGATCCTCGAATCAAATATCTCGTTTGTTGCGAGGGGCATGAATAAATTCTCTGAATGAAAGAGCCAAACTGCAGTTAAAGTCCACCATTTAATAATTTGGCAAATAATTCGACTACAGATGTCCATGTAGGTTAAACACCATCACTTTCTCCTGTGTGTTTATTTTGACTCTGAAACTCGTGCATGCCCAAATTAACACTCCCACACCCTCCCACTTTAGTTCCTCCGACACTCCCCCCTAAACAGAGCTGGACACGCCCACTTTTCGGACTTTTTCCAAAGTAGAGGTGTAAAAAAACCCTGCTGAAACGAGGGGCTTTCATGGCCCTTTAATAACATTAACATCCATCATAACCATATCTGATTTCTGTGAACCTGCAGCTGGATATTATCGGGTGGCTCGGACATCTGTTTCAGACCCTGCCCATCAAGGGATGTGTTCCAGGCATGTCCCACCAGGACACGCTGGAGAGACTATGGGCCCTATACCCGGCGCAATGTGGCTGTCACGAGTTTACACATGCTTTGTGAATCAGCACAATGTTAGTAGTTTAAGCAGAAATTACAGGGATCATAAAAATTGCATGTTGATTTTTAAGCACTGCCGTGAAAATCTATAAATGAAAGCATTCATTTTTAATTTTGACCATTTGGCAGAAGGTGATGACAGCAATCAAACAGGACAAAGACATGTTCACATGCACTTTTACTGATGTAAGACATTTTTTGGGAAATAAGCAACCCGGGCTCATTGTGGAAACGTAGTCCCGCGGACGTTTCTGGAGACCGCAGAATACGTCCCGGCGAGTACGTACGGCTGCAGTTTTTGTTTTCGCGAATCCGCGAGAGGCCGCTGTTGTGGTTCGCGAGTGTGGTTCGCGCCCTTGCTGTTCTCGCGTGAACCCACCGGAGGCCGCTGTCCGTCTGACCGGATGATTGACTGCGGGACCGGCCAATCGGCCGACTCGCCCTCCTCCTTCCCTGAACCCAACCAATTTTACCAATCGACCCACCCGCCCGCCCGCTTCCCTAAACCCGAGCAACAGTTTACAAAAAGGCATCCAAAAAAATAAAAGCCCCGATTTTTTTTTCTACCGCGTTTTCGGATTTCACCGCGTTCTCGCCCTGTCACGAAACTCGTTCACTTAATTTTTGGGATTCTGTTTTTGTCTTACCTGATTGCTGGAAATGAAAGCTTTAGTGAAGGTTCTACCAGGAAGACTGAGACGTCACGTCATTCATAATAATTATCTCGTCAGCCTATAACAACCAAGCAAGCCATGTGTATAAGCTCATCTAAACAATCTGTTTTGTTGTATTCAGGTGACGTTGCGGAAGTTTCCCTCCATCCTCCCCATCACCACCACCACCAGGTTGGCCTCGTCTCCACTCGGGGTTGGCTTCGCCCTGCCTTAATCTTCAGGCAGGATCTGCCAGCTCATCCAGAATTCTGCACTATAGACGGGGCTTACGCCAAAGAACTTTATGAAAGGACCGTAACGAACTCTCATTCATGCAAACAATTCACAATAAATGTTCAAACGTTTATCTGCGTCCTAGAGTCTTTCTGGTAGAACTGCTCTTCCCCGGACTCGAAACCGATCGCCGTGGTCGACTCCTCTCTGCATCTCGAGCCTGCCGAAGTACATGCTGAGCTGAGTGGACAAACGGGTTGCAGCTGGGAAGCCCTCCACAAGGCGGTAAGGCAAGCGCGAAAGGGAACAGCGTCACACCGCCCCGCAGCGTTCGCTTGAAAAAAATAAATGCAGCCGTACGTACCCCCCGGGACGTATTCCGCTGTCTCCAGAAACGTCTGCGGGACTACGTTGTCAGAATGAGCTTGGGTTGGAAATAAGTGTCATCAAAAAAGCACAAAAAACTCCATGGGAACATGTTAGAAAAAAAAACAATGTAAGGATTTGAGATCAGTGTTGGTTTAAAGCATGCAGCTCATCATTTCACATTAATTAAGCAAATAATTACTTTTGGGCAGGACTTCAGAAGTCTTGGAACAGTTGTTAACCAAACATAATTGCAGTCAACTCTGGTTCATTATTACAATCATAAATCTTTCAATCTGTATGACTTCATTTACATAAATATGTCTTCAATTTAGAAGCACAAACCGCCTCTTTAATTCAGAGAGAGGGTGAAAACATGGTCTGCAGTTTCAGGAATCTGTGAATTCTGTGCAAGATAGCTAATGATAATAGTTTAGGATTTTTCAGTAGTTTTAGTTTTTATTTCGTTTTAACTTTTTGTTTTCAAATTCAAGTGAAGTTTATTTATAAACTAATTTCGAGAGGAACACGTGCTTATGATTGCTGGTCCTGCATTATCCAGTTTATGATTCACCAGTCAGATGATTCCTAAGCCAGTATAAATACCCTCAGTTCCATATCACAGCCATCTTTTGTTTTGAAGAATCCCCACTTCCACCCCGACTCCTCCTCCTTTCCTAGATGGGTGGCACAGTGGCCCAGTGGTTAGCACTGTTGCCTCACAGCAAGAACGTCACTGGTTCTAGTCCTTACCAAGCCAGCCGACGTTTCTGTGTGGAGTTTACACATTCTCCCCGTGCTCACGTGGGTTTGCCCTGGGTTTCCCAGTCTCCTCCCAACGTCCAAAAACATGCAACTTAAGTTAATTGACTAAATCCAAATCGGCACCTTAGACATGCTCTAAGTAGTTATATCTTAAGAGCAATCTCTATCTGTTCATTAGCTACTACAGCAGGAGAGTTCTCCAGATCTACCAGAGCTAAAACTCCCCTCTCGCCTTACAAACGAGAGGGAGCCCCAGGCTCGAGGATCTTATGAGCTCAGGACTTTCTCCCGGGACAGCATGCCAAACAAGCTTTATAATCAATCATCAGCTAAGTGTGAACTCTTGAATTAGTTTTTGGAGGCAGATTTACTTGTTTTTTAGTTTTTATATTTTGAAATTGCTTAGTTTTAGTTGAATTTTTATTATTTTAAATATAGAGGCAAAATCTGGTCCCCACGCGTGTTTGTGTTGATGGTATTTTTGAGCGATTTTTTGAGCGAATTGGATTTGATTTGAGAAGCGCAGCAGGCAATCGCAAGCTCTTTGGACTGGAACCGCTCACGCTTTTAGATGTCCTTGCAAAACAAAAACAGGACACAGCAGATTTAGTTTCTCTTGGCTTTGTGGCTGTTCATCAAGATGACAACAAGGTTTGTTTAAGCCAACCCAGGCTCATTGTGGAAACGTAGCCCCGCAGACGTTTCTGCGTACCGCAAAATACGTCCCGGGAGGTACGTATTCGAGCGTTTTTTGTTTTCGCGGATCGGACTCGGGAGCGCGCACTGTTCGCATCAGCGATGTTTTCGCGTGAAAAGCCGCTGGAGGCCGCTATGGAGCAACCGTCCATCCGACCCGGCCGCCCTTCTCTTCCTCCTCCTCCTCCTTCCCTAAACCCAAGCGACGGTTTGCAAAAGTCGTGCAAAAAAAACCCCAAAAAACAAAAGCCCACGTCTTTGATTTCGACCGCGTTTTCGGATCCCTCCGCGTTCTCACCCTTATTTTTCGGATTCTGTTTTTCATCTTACCTGATTTCTGGAACCGCTCTTCGCTGGACCCGATCTCGGTCGTCCCCGCGGCTGGCTCCTCCTCCTGGCCTCCGCTCTGCCGACGTAACGATGCGAGCTAAGCGGACAAACTGGTAGCAGCGGGAAAGCCCTCCACTCAGAGGCGAGCCGTCGGCCGGCGAGCAAGAAGAGGAGGAGTGGAGCGGCGCCACACCGCCCCGCAGCGTTTGCTCGAGAAAAACTAAACGTACCTCCGGCCACGTAAATCACGGTCTCCAGAAACGTCCACGGGGCTACGTTTTCAGAATAAGCTTGGGTTGGTTTAAGCTCAGGTCGACCTTGGCTTGTTATTATATAAATATAGTATTACGATGTAAAGCAATATAATACTGTATTCCAAAATGGTGGTTCCTTTGTTTTCATTCTCCTAGCTTGTTGCACAAGTGAGTGACGTATCTCTGTAAACCAATAGCATTTATTTGGTACCCTTTTGTCTTGCTAGACAACCTTTCAAAAGGGTACTCAAAAGTACAGTTTGCTTTCTGTTACCTTTTGACAGTGGAAACGGCCGTAAAAGCATACCAAACCGTACCAAACCACACCACTCAGTGGAAACGGGCCATTAGTAAAGTAAAGTAAGATCTGATTTGAGTAATCCTTCATGACTGGAGCACAAACACACTGAACTTTAATCCTTTGTGTTAAAGGTTTCATCACACCATTAACCGCTGGATTGACTTCGCAAGCATCACTAATATTCATTTATGTCACGATGCCTTGATTTAGAGGCTCTAAAGTTTTGCTAAAAGCAAAGCAAGGTTAACCAGGTGACTCAAAGCTACCACAAACACCTTCCACTTTCTCTTTGTTAAGCCAATCCTTTCTAGTGAGAATAAATGTCCTTGCCTGAAAACAATTCCCAGCCTCTCCCGACTCTCAGCGGATTATATGCACGCTCGCATTACCAGCGCTTGCTTTACAGACCACATCTTTCACCAGATTTCCATTCGCGGCTACAATGATGGTCTAAGAGGATCTGTTCAAACAGCCTTTGTTCTGCTTTAGGTGGTGGGACACATACACTCTCCGCTCCGGTTTCACGCTTTGTAGCTTTACAATCAGAACAGGATCGAGTGTGTCTTTCATTGGGTTTAAAACGGACACTTTCAAAAAACATGAAGCTTCACTTATTCTGGCTTGGAAACGCAGTCGGCATACTGAGAGCGCGTCTCTTTGTTGGCGTGAATCCCCCTCAGAGTGAAGCACAGCGACGCTTCACACAGGACACAGCGCAGCCGGACGCCTCTGTTCTCCTGTTATCTGCCATCAGTGGACACACACACTCACTCACACACACACTACTACATTCGGTCATATTAGTTAACGTTAGTTAATGAAAATACAGTAGTTCATTGTTAGTTCATGTTAACTCATGGTGCATTAACTAATGTTAACAAGCATGGACTTGAATGTTAATAATGCATTAGTAAATGTTCAATTATGATTAATAAATGCTGCACATGTGCTGTTCATGATTAGTGCATGTTAGTAAATGCATTAACTAATGAACCTTATTGTAAAGTGTTTCCACATTTGCTTATATCTTTTTATGTATAAAAATATAAATTATTTTGGATTATCCTTACAACAAAGCATAGTCTTGATTTGGAAAAAAATACTGAATTTTCCTCAAATCTAGTTTTGACTTGGTTGAAACTGAATTTAAATGATATTTTATATTAATTAAAAATATTTGTTGTGCCCAAATAAAATCCAAATACATTGACTCAAAGATAAAATATAGTGTGTTGATGATGATGTCAAATATTTATCAAAATCAAAGTAAATACATTATGTACTTTTACTTAACTAAAAACATGTAACTATAGTCTATGCTATTGCTAGTTATTTTATTTTAGTTATCAGATTTTCAGATATGATGAAACTTAAAAGCAATATTAAATTTTAATGTGGCCAAATGACATGAAAACTGCTGGTTTAATGTACAAATAATGCTCTGAGAAAAGGTGATGCTTGAACTTTCTTCCTACGGGTTTCGTTTATTGCTTAAGGTAAATTTAATAAAACAGGTTAAAATCAAAAACCAAAACTTTTCACTTAATCCAACATAAAAATGTAATGAAAAACACAGTAGTTTTACTTTCTTTCAGTACATTTACACAACTTTTAAAGGGCACCTATCATGCAAAATCAACTTTTGGAAGCTGTTTGGATAGAAATGTGTAGGAGTGGTGTGTACACAGCTATAATGGAGACTTTTTTCACCCCTAAAACTAAACCAGAATCCAACACCGTCCATGCATATTATCCTCAGTCAACTTTCAGTTTTTGAATAAGGCAAACCAAGCCAGCTTTTGCAAGGAATAATAAGACATTAAAGGATGAATCTGTTCCAATTATCTGTGATCCAGCTTCACCTCAAGAAGAAGGATTAGGTAAATCAATGTGCCAGTTCCACAGCAAACATGGCTAAACATAGCGAGTGCCATGTGTTTACTGCAAATGTACTTTGTTAAATATAATTGAACATAAGATTTTAAAGACATCATATATTTTTAATAGCCGGGCACAGTTGCTCAGTGGTTAGCACTGTTGCCTCACAGCAGGAAGGTCAGTGGTTTGAGTCCCGGCTAGGCCAGTTGGCGTTTCTGTATGGCGTTTGTATGTTCTCTCCGTGTTGGTGTTGGTTTCCTCCGGTTGCTCTGGTTTCCCCCACAGTCCAAACACATGCGGTACAGATGAATTGGGTAGGCTAAATTGTTCGTAGTGTATGAGTGTGAATGAGTGAGTATGGATGTTTCCCAGTGATGGGTTGCAGCTGGAAGGGCAAAGATATAAAGTGGCGGTTCATTCCGCTGTGGCGACCCCTGATTAATATAGGGACTAAGCCGAAAAGAAAATTAATAAATAAATAACAGCCTGTCCAGAACATGAGACTCTAGGTGCGTCCCAAATCACATACTTATGCACTATTCTTGTCACATAACCAGCGATCGCTCTCCAGAGATCGCTGGTTCTCACATAACAAACCATGGACTACACTTCCGCCTTCTTCTGGACTACATATGCATACATGCACTTCCCCCAGACACTCACGCCTGCTCATTCATCTAGCTTGATTACACTCACCAGTTGAACCTTGTCAGAAACTGATAACACACCATTCATAAGCCACTCATGCACCCATCCAGTTTGCCGAGTCTTGTTAGCGGTACCAGTAGCAGTTTTCCCTGTCTTGTTTTCCTGAGTTTAGACCTTAGCCTTGTTCATCCGCGTTCTCCTGTTTAGCCGCCTGCCTTTCGACCTATTGCTTGTTTATATGACTACGATTCTGGATTTGCCTACACACACCCGTTTGTACCTGTATGACCACTGCTTGCCTGACGCTGAATTAACCTGCATATTGGATCTTACCTCCTGTTGTCTCTGTCACTCCCCCCCCCCCCCGTCGTTACACCATTTTGTAGTATAAACAGTGTTATTTAATTTAGTGTTAAGTTATTTAATGTTTGTGTATTTGTACATTTTAATACTTACCTTTTGAATGGTATAGCCCACAAACGGGCTGGAGTTTGGGCTATATAAGCCAGAGCCCAACTTTCATACAACACTTGTTAACCAAGTTGATGCAAGAGTGCTACTGTGGTGCCTCGAGCAAGTATATTGTGGATACCTGTTATTATTATTATTATTGTAGATATAATTGGAGTATATTTTTGCAGATTTTATTTTCCTGTTTGTTGTTTCTTTGGTACTTTTTATTATTATAATTTTTTTGTTAGCACTTGTATATATCTTCACTGTGGATGGACTTTTTGGCACTGTAAATAAATATCACCTTGCACGACAGTGCTTTGAGAGTAAGCCATCATTTTTTTCCTTACGAACTCACATTTCTCCCCCCCTAAAGACGAGCTGGTGGGCTCGTTTTCATCACATAGTGCATTCACACTGAAAACTCTTTAATTATCCAGATGATGCACTGATTGATTCATTCATTCATTTTCTTTTCGGCTTACTCCCTTTATTAATCTGGGATCGCCACAGCGGAATGAACCGCCAACTTATCCAGCACACGTTCTGTGCAGCAGATGCCCTTCCAGCTGCAACCCATCACTGGGAAACATCCAAACTCACTCATTCACACTCATACACTACGGCCAATTTAGTTTTCCCAATTCACCCATACCATATGTATTTGGAGTGTGGGAGAAACCAGAGCACCCGGAGGAAACCCAGGCAAACATGGGGAGAACATGCAAACTCCACACAGAAATGCCAACTGACCCAGCCGGGACTCAAACCAGTGACCTTCTTGCTGTGAGGCGACTAGGGGTGTCAAAATTAATCGTTTCTTCTGTGCACTGCGATGCAGACGCGGACAATTCGGTATCGGTTCAGTAATAATCATAACCGGTTATTACTGACGTCATTTACCTCATATGCGCTCTGTCGCGAGGGAGGCGATCGCGAGTATTTACAGCGCTTTAACTACTTAAAACTCATAAACTGTGCACAATTTTACTGTGTGTGTTTGCTGGATCAGTCTTTCACAGACATATACAACAATAGCCCCTATTTCACTGAGATCGAGAGAATGAAAGTAGCCTACTCCATTTCTCTCTCTCTCTCTCGCTCTCTGGCTCTCGGTCTGTCTCTCTCTCTCTTTCTCACACACACACACAGTGGCCCAGTGACCTGTTGGCGTGGCTGTTGGCGTGGCTTTTCTTCTCTTCTCGGCTGTTTTACAGCGTTACTTTTGCATACAGAAACGGGCGCGTGTCTGCAGAGTTTTCTCCACCGTGTTTATCATACATCAGCTGTGAGATCGCCGCTGCCGCCCGCCGCTTATCAGTATCACTCATCTGTGAAGAGCGCAGCGTGCAAGAGCCAATCGCAACCGTTTTTTTGAGGGTGTGACTAATCAAAGGGGTGTAAGAGAACTAGACAAGGATCAGAAATTGAGCTGGATGTTTATATTTGTTTATATTATTTGCTTAATGCTCGTTTTGTTTAAAGTTACAGTTTATATATCTGACTCTTTGTATTAAATGAAAAAATTGTATTACAAATAGTATGTAAATATATTCATACATTTTAATACAAGAAATGCTGCTGTGAAGAAAATATAAAACTGTGTATGGAAAGCACCGTCAATGCACCGTGATGCACCGAGATATCGAATTGAACCGAATCGATGGCATGATAATCGTAACCGAACCGAACCGTGAGACTAGTGTAGGTTCACAGCTCTAGAGGCGACAGTGCTAACCACTGAGCCACCGTGTCACCCCCTCATTATTCTTAAATGCTGAAACAGTTGTGCTACCTCATATATTTGTATGAAAACCTTGATGCATTCATTCAGTACTCTTTGATGAACAAAGTTCAAAACAGCAGAGATTATTTGAAACAAAGCCTTTGTGATGTTACAGATGTATTTGCTGCTGCTTTTGTTTCACATGTCCTTGCAGAATGTACAAGTGTTCATTCATTCTCTTTATTTTACTTCTGAATTGTCAGCTGATGTTAGTAAAGGTTTTTCACAGAGACGTTTTATACAACCTTTGTGCAATTTTCCTGTGATGCTTATAGGAGAGAACGAGGTAGACAAACAGTGGCAGAGGCATCTAATAAATGTTCAAGAAGATTATAACGACAAACATTATTTTTAGTTTTAGCAGAACTCGCACTGATGAATCATTCACATAAGAGACCAGGAATATGTTTAAATCAAGCAAATGGGGGTCAAATTTCAACTCCCTGCTTGCTTTAAATACACTTGAACAGATGTTTTCTTTTTTTTTCTTCTTTTTTTTTAAGAAAGTCTCAGCTAATGAATATGGGAATATGATTAACCTGTATAATATTAGCCTGTAGGACACATTTGCTGGCAAACTGGAGAAGACACTAAAATATAAAAAAACAAGATTGCTTAGAATCAAAACCAATCACCAAAAAAAAGAAACCAATTGCAAATACATGCAAAAAACTAAAGTTATTAGTGTTATGCGCCGTTTTACAAGTTGTAAAATACGTCTCTTAAGTTCTTATGAGTGTGTATGTAAAGTTTCAGCTCAAAATACCACACAAATAATGTTTTATAACTCTCTGAAACTGACCCTTTCAGGCTTTGATCCTAATTGTGGCGCTTTAAATTCAAATGAGATAGTGATGTTTTTAAGAGGGAGGAGCTACAAATGCCGGTGTGCCAGCATAGTGGCAGATTCAAAAACAAGACTAAACTCCTATGCTAATGAGGGAGAGATTGTCACTAGTGGGCGGAGCTGTACCCCCCTAATGACAGGTCTAAAGAGAGAATGTCAATCAAAGTGTTTCTTGTTTTTATCAAGTGTCATTATAAAATTAAATAATACATTTTTTACCATTAGAAGCTGGTTATATTTAAACAACTGTGTTTAAACCCCTTATAAACGTGCATATAACATATAACACTCACAGGCCACTTTATTAGGTACACCTGCCCAACTGCTCATTAACGCAAATTTCTAATCAGCCAATCACATGGCAGCACCTCAATGCATTTAGGCAGGTAGACATGGTCATGGACAAGTTCAAACTGAGCATCAGAATGGGGAAGGAAGGGGATTTAAGTGACTTTGAACGTGGCATGCCACACAGGCTGGTCTGAGTATTTCAGAAACTGCTGATCTACTGGGATTTTCATGCACAACCATCTCTAGGTTTCAAAGAGCATGGTCCGACAAAGAGAAAATATCCAGTGAGCGGCAGTTCTGTTGACGCAAATGCCTTGTTGATGCCAGAGGTCAGAGGAGAATGGCCAGACTGGTTCCAGCTGATAGAAAGGCAACAGTAACTCAAATAAGCACTCGTTACAACCGAGCTCTGCAGAAGAGCATCTCTGAACACACAACACGTCCAACCTTGAGGCGGATGGGCTACAGCAGCAGAAGATCACACCGGGTGCCGCTCCTGTCAGCTAAGAACAGGAAACTGAGGCTACAATTCACACAGGCTCACCAAAACTGCACAATAGAAGATTGGAGAAACGTTTCCTGCTCTGATGAGTCTCCATTTCTGCTGCCACATTCGGATGGTCCGGTCAGAATTTGGCATCAACAACATGAAAGCATGGATCCATCCTGCCTTGTATCAGCGGTTCAGGCTGCTGGTGGTGGTGTAATGGTGTGGGGGATGTTTTTTTGGCCCACTTTGGGCCCACTTTAAGTGTCATGCCACAGCCCGCTTGAGTATTGCTGCTGACCATGTCTATCCCTGTGTGACCACAGTGTCTCCATCTTCTGATGGCTACTTCCAGCAGGATAACGCACCATGTCATAAAGCGTGAATCTTCTTAGACTGGTTTCTTGATCATGACAATGAGTTCACTGTACTCAAATGGCTTCCACAGTCACCAGATCTCAATCCAATAGAGGATGTGGGATGTGGAGTGAAGGGGAGATTGACATCATGAATGTGCAGCCGACAAATCTGCAGCAACTACGTGATGCTATCATGTCAATATGGAGCAAAATCTCTAAGGAATATTTCCAGTATCTTGTTGAATCTCTGCCATGAAGAGATTAAGGCAGTTCTAAATGCAAAAGTGGGCCCAACCCGGTACTAGTAAGGTGTACCTAATAAAGTACCCCTTTAAAACAGCTATAGTGACATCATCACTCATATGTACATTCTCAATCACAAACATTCTGTAAGCCCACTATTTTTTTGTCTCTTATGATTAAACCAATTCACAGTACACCAACAGACAATGACACACAGGATCAAATGCCAGATTACAGTAGGTCGCTGTCAGACATCCTACGACATGACAATCCCAGATTCAGCATGTTCAGTCAGTGAAAACCAGTTCTGACAGATGCCAGCAGACACTGATGGGCGACACACTGATCCCACGAAACCAGATGAAGCGTCTGTTTCTGTCTCGTGTGGAGTTATGTATAAGGCCCCTGAGCCACCCGGGACCCTCTTGCTCTCAAAATGATTTATGACTAGGTCTGTGCAAGAGAGTTTTGCTTCACTTTTTAGTTCAGTTTCCCACAATTATGAAAACAGATTTAAAATGATTATAAAACTGCTGCATTAAAGCCCTTCAAAATATTAATCTCCTAAATAAGAAGTCATGTGATGTTTTGTGACTGTCAGACATGTTCCTTAAAGGGGTGGTCTACTACGATATCACCTTTTAAACTTTAGCTGATGAGTAATGTAGCTGTGCGAGTATAAACGACATGTATGTAGATGCTCAAAGTTCAATGCAAAGGGAGACATTGGCTTTTACAGAGTTAGCTTAGCAAAACCTACAGTGAAAGAATTTGGGGACTACAAAAAACATACATCCGGGCTACCCTGCTAAAAAAATCCTAGGCTGGTTGGCTGGTTTTAGCTGGTTGTCCAGGCTGGTTTTAGAGGGGTTTTGGCCACTTCCAGGCTGGTTTCCAGCCATTTCCAGCTTGGTCTTAGCTGGTTAGGCTGGGAGATAACCAGCTAAAACCAGCTTGACCAGGCTAGCAGGCTGGGAGCCCAGCCAAAACCAGCTATGTCCAGCTTAAACCAGGCTGGTCAAGCTGGTTTTAGCTGGATTTAGCTGGTCATTTTCCAGCCTGACCAGCTAAGACCAGGCTGGAAATGGCTGGAAACCAGCCTGGTTGACCAGCTAAAACAAGCCAACCAGCCAAGGCTGGTTTAAGTTGGATTTTTCAGCAGGGTAGTGAGATCACAAGGACTTCCGGTTACGTGAATTTGCCATGCGCACACATCCCTGCGCAGTAAAGAGGCGTGGCCAGAGGCGCTGTAATGTTGTAGCAGAGAAAGCTAAAATGGCGTCCAAATGCTGCTATTTCCACAGAGCTTCTTCTGTTTCTGTATTTGGGCTTCCAAAGGACATGACACAAAGACAGAAGTGCTTACAGTTTAATTTTTAAAATATTATTCCAGAGAATTATATGAAAAAGTATATAGAACTAGCACTTGACAAAGGAGAACTTCCAGAATCTCTCCCAGTTCAGTGCTGGATTCGGCTAAAAGTCCTCCAACAGACGAAGCTGTGGATTGTGAGCCACATCCTGCAAGTTTTTTTATTTGCTTAAATTGGTCAATTACAGGCACAGTTTCTAGCATTAACAGTATGTTGTAGCGGGGACGTAAACAAGTATGTGAACAATGGGAAATGCTGTTTGGCACCGCTAACAATTTAGCTACAAGTTCATATTTACCCGTCAAACCACTGTAAACACACACAATCTTCAGCAGCGCAGCAGTGTCTCTCTATGCGTGTCTCTTGGTGCGGCTGCCTTCCGAAAGTTCTACATCTCAAAAAACAAACTCGCAAAAGATCAAAAGATATGAGAACATTTTATATTATTTACACATGCTTGATCCAAATATATGTGAAAGATACTTGTCAGATTTTATTTTAGAGAGCAGGCGTGAGCTGTGTGCTCTTCATTTCTGTCTGATTGATGCGCTTAATGCGCTCGAGTTGGAAAATCTGAACTTCAGCGGACATTCGTGCCGCGTTAACCAATTAAGAGCTTTCTCTAGTAGAGGTGTGATTATGGCGCCTGTTCTGGGGGAAATCCTCCTGCCGACACCGGACAACAGTTGAACAAACTGGGCTCAGCTTAGTCAGAAGCACAGCTGAAAGCCTCCGTCATCCAGGTATAGTTTCTGGAGGAGTTGATGCACTCACAGAGCTGGGTGCACCTCCGAAAGGATCTAGTGGACTCAGACACGGCTCCAAACAAATCAACGCTGTTTTTCAGCCTTCATAAAGCGCATAAACACAGATCGAATTTAACAGGGAGGGAGGATAATACATTTCTATCTCTATCTCTTTTGCTCTTTGTTAGCAATGCCCATGCAGTCACTTATTAAATTTATAATTTTTATAATTTAAAATAAATATTTGCATACTGACCTCAGGGAAAACTCCCAAATCATAGATATGTGTATATATGTGTATACATCTATGGCTCTGGATGGCCAGTCTTCCATTGCACCTTGGTCCCACACTTGTTTTAAAGGACCACTACCCTGTACCAAGATGGTGGCTCTATTGACGCATCCCTTCCAATGGACAACAATAGGGTAGGTGACATCTAGTGTAAATATGGGAGCATGAGGTGGGACCGATCAGCCTGCTTGTGCTTTATTTATTTAAAATGAGCTGAAACAACACAATTGGGGGAGGGCAACTTGTTTTATCTTTAATACACTTAAATTTGAAAAGAAACAACTAATTAGTTAACTTAAATCCTTTTTGTTGCCCCAACACAAATCGATTGTGTGGAACCCAGCAGTTTTTACAGTGAATAACTTTAGTTACACCACAGAACTTTAGTTTTTCCCATTAAATCAACCAGAATCGTATCGCATCGGTCTCAGTTATGAGATGCACATCTCTAGTTGTAAATAATACCTAGAACTATCTGAAAGTATGCATGAAATGGAGTTTGCCGAGGGGTGAAGGGAATCTTTTTTGAAGGGCTTTCCAAAGCAGTTTTCTCCTCGCAAACAATCAGACTGATTCAAACACACACAAAAACCTCCCACAGACAGAAAAGCGCCTCTGCGGCAGGACAGAGGAGAAAATAAATCTACTGAGGCAGTGAGTGTGAGGAAGTGATCTCTGCACATTCACGCTCTGAAAAAAAAACAAAAAAACTCCCACAACATTTCTAAAGAGCAGCTTGATGCCATCCCGAATCCCGTAGCCCATTCTGCCCGTCGCAATCCAGAGCCAGCCAGAGGTCGCCCGCCATGACCCGAATCACAGAGAGGTGACAACCTGCGGCGGCTGCGGAGCTCCAGTCACATCCTGAAAGACAAGTGCAGCAGGTGTGGGAGAATACGGCACGCATCCACACGCCGCTTTCTTTATGTGTTTCTCCTGCCGCAGGGAAAACCTGACAGGGGACAGACTCGCGGATAAAACCTCAGGGTCAAAGGTCAAGCAGAAGAAAATTAGGACGGATAGAAGCCAGGCCAACAACACAACCTTCAGCCGACCTCATCAGCAGAAAGAGAGAGAGATTCAGAAATGCACACGTGCAACATTTCAACCCGAACACTTACAATATGCTCATTTAAAGCTATTTAAAGCAACGCTAGCATGTGCACTCTGACCAACGAGAGGAGAATTCCTGAGTACTCGCATGTGAATTTCTTAAATAAATTACGACAGGCTTTCTTTAAAATGTGTTCTATATATATATATATATATATATATATATATATATATATATATATATATATATATATATATATATATATATATATATATGTATATCTATCTATCTATATATATATATATATATATATATATATATGTATATCTATCTATATATATATATATATATATATATATATATATGTATATCTATATATATACATATATATATATATATATATATATATATATATATACATATATATATATATATGTGTGTATATATATATATATATATATATATATACATACATATATATATATATATATATATATATATATATAATTTATTAAAATTTTAAAAACTGCTCTCTTATTGTATGTACTTTCGTGTGATATTGCTCATGTATATATACACACACACACACACACACACACACACACACACACACACACACACACACACACACACACACACACACACACACAGAATTATTATTCTGAATTATATAATTTTTTCAACACATTACTAAACATATTAGTGTCAGTCCTAAGCACAGGGTGCAAAAGCATTAAGGGCATGTCAGAATCCACTTTTGCTACTTTAAGGACGGAAAAATCCGCTTTGCGCTGTGGCGCATGGTCTAACAGGGTTGAGCTTATTCTCATAATGAGTTATAGGTGTGTTTTGAGAATAAACGTCTCATCTCCCATTCCCTTTAGGAATGGCGCATTTGCTATTTACATGGCGGACTTTGTAAGTGTAAAAACCGAACGCTTCGCAAGAGAGAAAACAGTTAAACAGAGCATCTGCAGCGCGAGAATGAGAGATAAGCCTCCTCATTCTTTACTTTCACTTTCACTCTCGTGGATAGGGAAATGTGTTGTATGCACAGATTTCCATTAGCCTATACATAATTAATTTTGTTTATTAAGCGCGAAGATTTGTTTAAAAACTATTTCTAAATTCAGTTCTAATTTTCAGCAAACGAATAAATGAACAATAATAACAAAGTGTGGTCAAAAACCTGATTTATATCCAAATACACAAGCATCGCGCCAGCAATACACCTCAACACGCCTCCTTTTTTAGACCAGAACGCCTATGGGCACACATATCAGCATAAACGTATTTGCTATTTAAACAGCGTGGTGCAAAACATCAAAATGACTCCTGCGCCAAGCTGAAACTAGCAAACAACAATTGTGTCGCGGGTGTATGATAGGGCGCTAAATAACTCATCTCTAATAACTGATTTATTTTATCTTTGCCATGATGACAGCACATACAATTTGACAAGAAATTTTTCAAGACACTTCTATACAGCTTAAAGTGACATTTAAAGGCTTAACTAGGTTAATTAGGTTATGTAGCCAGGTTAGGGTAATTAGGCAAGTTATTGTAAAACGATGGTTTGTTCTGTAGACAACTGAAAAAATATAGCTTAAAGGGGCTAATAATTTTGTCCTTAAAATAGTCTTTAAAAAATTTAAAACACTGCTTTTATTCTAGCCAAAATAAATCAAATATGAATCTATCTATCTATCTATCTATCTATCTATCTATCTATCTATCTATCTATCTATCTATCTATCTATCTATCTATCTATCTATCTATCTATCTATCTATCTATCTATCTATCTATCTATTAACTATCTATCTATCTATCTATCTATCTATCTATCTATCTATGTACGTACGTACGTACGTACATACATACATACATACATATATACATATATATATATATATATATATATATATATATATAAAGTATCAAGTTACAGCTAATCTAATTAGCTTACTAACAGGAAAGTAACATTTTAAGTCAATCTCTCTGTATTGTATGTTGTAGTGTTGTATTTATACCATAGTAATCTGCTGCCATACCCATTCAATCGAAGAATTCTGAGAAGGGATCAAAAAAGGCACTAAAACGAGTCAAATTACTTCTAAATTGAATTTTTTTAAATGTAAATATCTTGATAAGATTATTTGTGGACCTCAGGGAACAGTACAAAAAAAAAAAAGTTAATGGCCCCTTTAATATTCATATTTATCAGCCTATTTATTAGCTATTAGCCTCTAAATACATCAGTTAAATGATATTGGTGGTTTTCTAAGAAAAACAAACAATCTGTTATTTAAAATGAGCATACATTTAATGATAAATGGATATGAATCAGACAATAGTGTAAGAATAATGAATGTAGAAAAGCGTGGCTACACTGCTACTTAGATTTTGTGTCTTGTTTTTAGTCCAAATATTAACCGACTCCTAAATCAGGAAGCGTTTTCCAGACAAGCAATACATATGATCTTGTTTTAAAAGTGGTTTTGGTTTGTTTAAAGGAAAAACTCACTTAATTTTGACCTATATAGCCTGTATATTTTAAAATATGACAATACGTTTTGCTCGCCTATAAAATGCTTCTTGATTTAATAACTTGAGATATTTGGACTAGAAACAAGACCAAAAAAATGTAGATAGCGTAAAGAGATGTGTTTCAGAGCAGGTCACTTTAGCTTAAACTGTACGGCATCACTTTCCCATGCGATTCAGATTGGGCTGTTTAAAATGCCGAAAGCATGACAAACAGCACCTCCCGTCTGGATATATGACCTGCTATAAACCTTATCAACACCGTTTGATCATCATTTAATGAATTACTGCCACCATGATCAATAGAAAGTGCAGAAAACATCAAATAGATTTCAGATCCGGTTTTAGGTAACCCGCTAACAGCAAAATGCTAATTGTGGCGTGCAAATAGCGCTGACTTCTGTGAATGCACCGCGAGATTCATTTGCATACAAAAGAGACATGTTTGTGCTGAGAAGAACGAGGAAGACTTAATTTACTGTAAAGACTCATGACGCTGCACTACCTGTTTAATATAGAGCCACAGTGTGCAGTAAATCCACACTTGTAGCTCTTTCAGATCATTGCTGCGTGTTCGTGACCTTCTAAACCACTCAGCAAAGAAATAAAACATTCATTAGCTTCATGCTGAGGAATATTTAGGTCTACTTGTTTATTTTTATACTTACTACAGCATCTAAATGTGTTTATAGGCATCTATGCTCTTAATGTTACTAATAGACTAGTACTGCAGTCAATATTACACAAAGCCAGGATTTTTACCTACAATTTTTACGACAAAAATTCCATGACTTTTCCAGAACTTAAAGAGCCCCTATAGGCCTTTTTCACACTTACTGGTTACAGTAAGCGAAACAGCATATTACAACATCCGGTTTCAATGCAACGGAGTAAGAATCTTATCACTGTTATAGCAGCGTTCCCAGCTAAACAAAAAAAAAAAACGACACCCTTACTTTAATTTCCACGATTTCCCGAAAGACGAAGGACAGAGAAAATCATGGGTGAAATTATTAGAGGGGTTGAATGTCGTTTCAAGTTATATGCGGGAGTACATTTGTATGTGGAGATCATGTTTTACAAATACTGGTGGTCTTAGTTTTATTTTGATGAGTAATTATAATATAGACAAAACTCCAACACAATCTGACGGCAATTCGTAACTTTTTCATTCGTACATCTTAGTACGATTTGCGTATCCCCCAATGACGGTTGGTTTAAGGGGTGGGGTTAGGTGCCACGCCTCCTTTTTAAAATCGTACATTTTCTTACGACTGAACTCGTACGAATTCGTACGAATTAGCCACTAAACTGCCAAAACGTAAAATACTTACATTTTCTCGTGAGATCAGGCTGAAAACTCCAGTTACGCTATCTGCCTTCCACAAACAAGTGCTCATCATGGTCATTAATCTATAAACATAATTTCTCCCCACATCGTTGTTTATTTTGGAATGATAGACAATTTATACAAATGCAAATCTCTTTTTTAAATTGGTTTAACAACTAAATTAATTTGTTTAGTCAGTTATATAACAAAGATGGTACTTTTCTTACAATGAAGTCCTTTCTCGTTACAAAATCTCAATAACCCAGCAAGTTTTCAACTGTAAATACCAAAAGTAATGATCGAGCTATTCATACTCTTTTCCAAAAATAAATCATTACTGTATATTATATCCAATTATATTAGAAATCTTTATTAAAGAGTGAATTAAAGAAAAGTATGTCAGAAATAGAATTAAAGAAATATCCACAGGTTTTATCCAGCAAAACATTATTTGCAAAAATGTAAAAGTGGGATTGATGTTGTATTTTTTGTAATGAATATGAGGAGGCGGTTTTACACTTATTTTGGCATTGTACATAGTCAGCTTATGGAGTGAGGTGTTCAACTCCGCTGTGATAAAGGTCTATTATGGGTTTTTGAAAATGACCTTTTATGTAGTGTGTAACAGCTCTAAGTGAAGTGAAATATCCAGCCAAGGCTTTAATTTGAAAGGGTATACAGTGTTTAAAACTAATAAATCAATTATAAAAGAGTCGACTCGTAGTGCTTAAAATGAATCGTCTTGATAACGAGTATCTAACCGTTTCGGCATGACATCGATACAAAACTTAAGCCCCGCCCATTTGTTGCATGCGCAAACCCGGATAATTTAAAACCTGTGGCCCCGCCCACAAACAGTAGCACAGAAAAAGAGGAAGACAAACACTGCAGCAGACGGCGGTTAAATCAAGTCATGAAGACGCTGTGCTCAGCTGGATATTACTGGAAGTGAGGGGAAAGTTAGTGTTTTTTTTTTTTTGTCTACCCATAGATGAAACAGTGAAGAGTCAGTGGTTCAGGTTTATTTTTGCAAAACTACCTCAGCATTATAGCCCAGCCTTGTGCTGCTCCCGTCATTTTTCTCATGCATGTTTCTGGAATATACATGCTTACAACGAGGGATTCGTCGGCCGTTTGTTACAGATAGGATCAGAAAAGACTATTGATGTGTGGGACTTTATCAGAGGTTGACAGGAACTTTATCAGTACATGGATCATGGATCAGTTTCTTCCTCATTCATAAGTGTAAGTACATGCGACTAAAATGGTTGGATTAATACTGAATGTGTGTCATGGTTAAGAATAAAGCGATATACTAATGTACTCCTGCTTTGGGCTTACACAAATACCTGCAAACATCAGTCCCAGAAAATGGGAGTGAGATGTCTGAATAACACTGCTGAGAACCTGGTACTGGGTACTGTGGTGTTAGTAACTACTATGAAGCGCATTTCAGGCGGCCGCTGCGATCAGATCCTATATCAATGTTGGCGACCCGGGGGTTTCACAGACCCTACCAAATGCAGAGGACCGAGGGGTAATTTTTCATGACATAATGTTTTATATACTATAAAAAATGCCTACATATACAGGGTAAAATAAGAAAAACATTGCATGTTCAAATCTATTACAGCATATCATAATCATACCTTTCAACATCTGTCTCTGAAAATCCGGGAGCTCGGCGGGGAAGGTGGTTGGGGTACCTGGTCTGTACTATGCACCAGATTTCGGGCAGTCGCAATGATCAGATATTATACCGAGGTTGACGATCCGGGGCAGTTTTAATTTTTTTAAACCCATTTTAAGCTCAATATTATTAGCACTCTTTAGCATTTTCCCCCTGATTGTCTACAGAACAAACCATTGTTATACAAGAACTTTCCTAATTACCCTAACCTGCCTAGTTAACTTAATTAACCTAGTTAAGCCTTTAAATGCCACTTTAAGCTGAACACTTAGTATCTTGAAACTGTACATTAATAGTCAAACCCTTCTTCTGCAATGTCATACCAAAAACGGAAATAAGTGCAGTAATAATAGCTATAAATGTGGGAGAGCGTTGATATTATGCGATTGTATTGTAATGCAATATGGAGCAATTAAGTGTTGATGTTAAATCAAAAGTAATTCACAAATACTTGAAAATGAAATGATTTAATGACAATAATTCTCTATGGTTACAACTGAATTAAGTACAAAATAACTGTATAAAATCATGAAATATGAAATGATAGAAACATATGATATAAATTGTACTCAGCTTAAATGTAAAATTAGTTATAGAAGGAGAGACAAAGGTGGAGGGAGAGAGAGACAAAGAGAGCAGGCCCAGAAGTTAGCCTGATTGCAGTAGAGTCAGAGAAGATAGACTCAAGAGGAGGAGAGAAGCAGACCAAGAAAAGACAGAGAAAAGAGGAAGGAGAGGGCAGGAAAAGACCCAGAGCAGAGTTTTACACCTATTTTGTATCTTTCTTGACCATGTGACTAAACCCCAAATGGTGAGAGATTCAAACTGACCAATCAATATGTTACCACATCATAAAACCCCCGAAGTCCACACACCAGGCCCCGATCTCATCAGTTTCTGCCTTTGTATGGATCTTCTTGAGTCAAAAAGACATGTTTTGTCATATAAACAAATGCATATGGTAATTTAGCCTCTTACAAAAAAATAAATCAGTTATTAGAGATGAGTTATTAAAACTATTATGATTAGAAATGTGTTGAAAGCATCTTATATCTATTAAACAGAAATTGGAGGAAAAATAAACAGCGGGCTAATAATTCAGGAGGGCTAATAATTCTGACTTCAACTGTACATGTGAAAAAGCCTTTTCAACTCAAGAAGGGGGGGGGGGGGTGTTGGCGGGCTCTTCATAATGTCTCTGGGGCCCCCATACATAAAACTCCCTGGCAACAACACTAACCTCAAGTAAGACACCCTAACAACAAGCCAATTTACCAAGCAACAACACTCTACCAACAACTCCATACACCCTAACAACAAGCCAATTTACCAAGCAACAACACTCTACCAACAACTCCATACACCCTAACAACAAGCCAATTTACCAAGCAACAACACTCTACCAACAACTCCATACACCCTAACAACAAGCCAATTTACCAAGCAACAACACTCTATCAACAACTCCATACACTATAGCAACAACCAATTTCCCAAGCAACAACATTCTTCCAACAACTCCATACACCATAGCAACAACCAATTTACCAAGCAACAACAACTCCATACACCCTAGCAACAAGCCAATTTACCAAGCAACAACAACTCCATACACCCTAGCAACAAGCCAATTTACCAAGAATAAACACTCTACCAACAACTCCATACACTCTAGCAACAAGCCAATTTCCCAAGCAACAACATTGTACTAACAACTCCATACACCCTAGCGACAAGCCAATTTCCCAAGCAACAACACTCTATCAACAACTCCATACACCATAGAAACAACCAATTTCCCAAGCAACAACATTCTACCAACAACTCCATACACCATAGCAACATCCAATTTCCCAAGCAACAACACTCTATCAACAACTCCATACACCATAGCAACAACCAATTTCCCAAGCAACAACACTCTACCAACAACTCCATACACCTTAGCAACATACAATTTCCCAAACAACAACACTCTACCAACAACTCCATACACCATAGCAACAAGCCAATTTCCCAAGCAACAACACTCTACCAACAATTGCATGCACCCTAGCAACAAACCAATTTCCCAAGCAACAACACTCTACCAACACCTCCATACACCCTAGCAACAACCAATTTCCCAAGCAACAACACTTTGCAAAAACTCCATCCATCCTAGCAACGGCTCTCAGATCAGATCAGTGGGTTTCTCTGAAGTGGGAGACTCTTCAAGCATTGGTAATGATATTCTACACTTGATATGTGACAGAAAAGCACAATAAAAGGCATCTTTGTGTAACCTTGAGGAGGAGTGCGAGTCTACAAGTGTCTGAGATTCAGCGAAAGTGTCGACAATGCAGAAACTCCCTCTTTATTCTGTCCATTATTCACCTTTACAATAACACTTAGTCAGCAGTTTAGTGAAAGTGAGCACTACATCACAGGCTGCTCCTGCCGCGTCACCGTAGACTCGCTCCCGCACACAGAAAACAACTTCCTTAGCAGATCACCTCCCGCAGCCTGCCACCTTATTCAACAACACTAAAACACAGAAGAAAAGAACAGAGGATCGATATGGACAACCGCACAGGGTGAACTCTTTATACTGTTGTCTGAAAACAATATGTAAAATTCAGCAATCAGACATGATCATTTTAATGTGTTTGTGAATATAATTTACCTTAATTTAAAGTTACTTGGGCATAAGTTGATTTTTATGGGTCATGGATACCAGGATAGATAGATAGATAGATAGATAGATAGATAGATAGATAGATAGATAGATAGATAGATAGATAGATAGATGGATGGATGGATGGATGGATGGATGGATGGATGGATGGATGGATGGATGGATGGATAGATGGACGGACGGACGGACGGACGGACGGACGGACGGACGGACGGACAGACAGACAGACAGACAGACAGATAGATAGATAGATAGATAGATAGATAGATAGATAGATAGATAGATAGATAGATAGATAGATAGATAGATAGATAGATAGATTCGCATGTTATTAGCACAATTTTACCATGAATTAGCATGTGACTAGCATGATTCTAGCATGAATTAGCATGTTATTAGCATGATTGTAGCATGAATTAGCACAATTCTAGTGTGAATTAGCATGTTATTAGCATGATAGATAGATTGATGATAGATAGATAGATAGATAGATAGATAGATAGATAGATAGATAGATAGATAGATAGATTAGCATGTTATTAGCACAATTCTACCATGAATTAGCATGTGACTAGCATGATTCTAGCATGAATTAGCATGATTCTAGTGTGAATTAGCATGTTCTTAGCAAGATAGATAGATAGATAGATAGATAGATAGATAGATAGATAGATAGATAGATAGATAGATAGATAGATAGATAGATAGATAGATAGATAGACGGACGGACGGACGGACGGACGGACGGACGGACGGACCGACCGACCGATCGATCGATCGATCGATCGATCGATAGATAGATAAATAGATTAGCATGTTACTAGCACAATTCTACCATGATATAGCATGTGACTAGCATGATTCTAGCATGAATTAGCATGATTCTAGTGTGAATTAGCATGATAGATAGATAGATAGATAGATAGATAGATAGATAGATAGATAGATAGATAGATAGATAGATAGATAGATAGATAGATAGATAGATAGATAGGTAGATAGATAGATAGATAGATTAGCATTTTATTAGCACAATTCTACCATGAATTAGCATGTGACTAGCATGATTCTAGCATGAATTAGCATGATTCTAATGTGAATTAGCATGTTCTTAGCAAGATAGATAGATAGATAGATAGATGGACGGACTGACGGACGGACGGACGGACGGACCGATCGATCGATAGATAGATAGATAAATAGATTAGCATGTTAATAGCACAATTCTACCATGATATAGCATGTGACTAGCATGATTCTAGCATGAATTAGCATGATTCTAGTGTGAATTAGCATGATAGATAGATAGATAGATAGATAGATAGATAGATAGATAGATAGATAGATAGATAGATAGATAGATAGATAGATAGATAGATAGATATAGATAGATAGATAGATAGATAGATAGACAGACAGACAGACAGACAGACAGACAGATAGATAGATAGATAGATAGATGCCAACTTAGGGAGAACATGCAAACTCCACACAGAAACGCAAGTCAAGACTCGAACCAGCGACCTTCTTGCTGTGAGACAACAGAACTAACCATTGAGCCACTTTGCTGCCAAAATGTGTTTTACTGTATTACATATTCATATTCGGAAAAGCGTTTTAGTTACCATAACTTTAACTAATTAACTAGTAACCAGTAGCTTAAGTTATTATTTATGAACATGGTTAAGCTCAGTTATATACTATATAGGTGATGTCTATGTGTACATGGTCAACTTTTATCATCTCTGCTTGCCTCATATGATCTTGGGTCCGGGGTTAATAAAGCCGCTCTGTTTCCGTCTAGTCCACGCTTGCACTCATTTTTGCAGAGGGCCCTGGGGTTCACAAGGGCCACATGTAAAGCCAATGAGAGCCGGCTGCCGTCCCATATTTCTTAGTTATGGGCAGCAATGTTATTTGAGCACAACCTACAGTCCTTTTCCAGAGGTAATAACCCTCAGTGTTTCAGCTCTCGCCTCATGCCTGCAGACTCGATAACTGTGTGTGCGCGCTAATGAGAGCAGAGAGTGGCCAGGCTCAACACAACCCATTGTGTGTGTTTTCAGAGGCAGTGAAGGGTGTGAAACTGACGCTAGCACTTGACATGCTAAACTGCATTCACAAAAGTGTCTTTTCACAGCTCTTAATGCTGCTTCAGGAAACAAGTAGCATCTCGGGCTGACAATAAATGGCCAGGACACCTAACGGGAAACAATCACTACTTTTTCAGTTCATTCAATTTCCTTTTGTATAATGTTATTATTATTAGCAGGATTATTTATTAAATATTGAATATATTTATTATATTTATTTATATTTGTTTTATTAAAAACAAGCCTAGATTTGTCCAACTGTCAGGTTTCAGACCATATGGGGCATAGCAGGTGTATTTGGAAATAACTCAGTATTTTAACCACACTTTGTTATTATTGTTCATTTATTCGTTTGCTGGAAATTAGAACTGAATTTAGAAATAGTTTTGAAACAAATCTTTGCGCTTAACAAACGAAAAAAATTTTTTTTATAGGCTAATTGATGTCTGTGTGTAAAGGTTTCCCTATCCACGAGAGCAAAAGTGAAAGTGAACTTACTTTACGTCATGTAAATAGCAAATGCGCTCATGGCGCGACACAGCTGGCTCTTACAGGGAATGGGAGATAAGACTCTGATTGGTTTATTCTCAAAACACACCTATAACTCATTAAGAAAACAAACTCAACCCTTTTAGACTATGCGCCACGGCGCAAAGCAGATTTTCCCGTCCTTATATTAGAAAATATGAATTATGACACGCCCTGAATTCGTTTGCGCCCTGCGCTTTCCGTTTTGCGCATGGACCGTCAAAATAGAGCACTTAGACTCTCTTTCACAATTTAAATCCAAACTCAAAACACATCTGTTAAGAACAGCCTATTCTCTTTGAGCCGATTGCATTTTTAAAGTTTGCATTGTATTGACTGGAGAAAAAAATCGGAATTGACTCACTTGAACAGCGCAGTGTAAATGCGGCCTTTGTCTCTACGAAATTGTACATCTGGCAGGATGTGGCCAAGGCGAGCACATGACCATGTAAAGGAGTCATTCAAAAGAGTCTTGTGAGGCAGTTTGCGCTGAAAATCCTGTAAACCCCCTTGGTTAGATTTAAATAATTTACTGATTTGGCTGAAGTATTGGTCAAAACAATCTAAATCAATTGGTGCCTAGTTATCGGGGATTGTGATGACTGAGACAATTTGGCGCCCAATTTTCAAGCCTGATTGGAACTGGTTTTGAGTTCCTACAATAACAACAACAAACAAAAAGAACAAAACTCTCCACAAACCCCCCACACAACAGAGCAATCTATCATGTCACAAGCGGTGCAGGAAGAGTGTTCAAATCACCAACTCTACATCACAGTAGCCTGCAAACATCACAGAAAACATGGTAAACTCTTTAAACAAACAAATAAACACAGATCCCAGAAGCGTTGAGAACGCTGAACGAGTATGACAGACGAAAGCGAGACCTTTCAGAATGTAAACGAGAACCCGGAGGCAACGCGACTTTCACACACCGCACATCTACATCGGCATCAAGTGTCAGCATGAAACCATACTCACTGGAGACACAAGGCTGTGTGTCACGAGTTCCCGTCACAGCAGTGCATTTAGCATCCATCAAAAACACAGAAGAAAGCAGAGCCGGGGAGAAGCTAAGTGGCTCAATATAATAGCCTAGCTACATTTGCTTCAGTAGATTGACAGAAGCTCAGTTGCTTATGATTAATGCTGTCAAACAATTATTCATGATTAATCACATCCCAGATATTTACTTAATATATATGTACATACTGTGTATATTTTTGTGTATATAAATATATGCATATGCAAATATATACGTCAACATGACATCAGATTAACATTGTACCCCGACGTCATGGGATGTTGCATTTTGTTTGGAAATGAAAATTGGGTTGACGTCAAAAACCAACGTCAGGCTGACGTCAATGTCAAATGTCCAACCTAAAATCAAGGAAATATCAACGTCTGATGTAACAGCTTGACGTTGTGTGGACATTACCACTATGATGTCTATAAGATGTTGGATTTTGGTTGCCATACCTGACAAATAAATTTCAGTATGACATCGGTTTAAGATGTTGGCTCGACGTTGGATTTTAGTCACTTTCCAACAGAACCTAAAATCAACCAAATATCAACATCATTTGATGTCAAAATAACATTGTCCTTAGACTCTTAGGGCCCTATCATACACCCGGCGCAGGTTGGCGCAAGGCGTGGTGCAATAGTCTTTTGGTAGTTTAAGCTTGGCGCAAGAGTTGTTTTGAGGCGTTGCGCTACGTTGTTTAAATAGCAAATGCATTAGCGCTCATTTGTGCGCCCATAGGCGTTCTGGTCTAAAAAGGAGGCGTTCTGAGGCGGACCGCTGGCGCGTTGCTATTTTGAGAAACTATAATAGATTTTTCATTAGACCAAAACAAACCCGGTCTAAACTCCAGCGCAGAGTTGCGCCTCGCTTACACACTGCTTAATACACACAAGAGAGCAATAGCCAAATATCTTTACATATGAAAATATTTAAATATTAAGGATATATATAGGATATAATAAGAATAGATATAGAATATAAATATAAAGGATTAAAATATTACAAAACATATTATTTTCTAGCCCATATAAATATGAAAAATCACTGCTTTTATGTCTTCTTCATCTCGGGAGGCTTTTTCAGTTCATTCATAACAATTTGCGTTTGTATAATGTTATTATTATTAGCAGTATTATTCATTATATCCATATTTATATTTGTTTTATTAAAAACAAGCTTAGATTTGCCCACCTGTCAGGTTTTAGGGCACAGCATGTGTTTTAGGATATAACTCAGGTTTTTGAGCACATTTTGTTATTATTATTCATTTATTTGTTTGCTGGAAATTAGAACTGAATTTAGAAATAGTTTTAAAATGAATATTTGCGCTTAACAAACAAAAGTATTTAATTATAGACTCATTGATGTCTGTGCGTAAAGGTTTCCCTATCCAAAGCGAAAGTGAAAGTAGATCCATTATCTCTCATTCTCACGCAGTAGATGCTCTGTTTAACAGTTTTCTGTTAAGAAACTGTTAACTGTTTGCTTGTGAAATGCAAATTTTTTCCACTTAGACTTACTTTGCGTCCTGTAAATAGCGAATTTAGACCATGCGCCACGGCACAAGGCAGATTTCCCGTCCTTATATTAGCAAAAACGCGTCCTGACACGCCCTGAAAGTGTTTGCGCCCTGCGTTTTGCGCTCTTAGGCATTGAATTTTGGTCACCTGATGTCACAACCTAAATCTAACCTAATATTAACGTCTTTTAACGTTGTGTGCCTGCTGGGTTTTTATTATTTATTTAAACAGCATGTGAAAAAGTTTGCAATGATAAAAGAATCACCATTATTGTTCCGCAAACTCAACATTCTGCATTATCCATTGAGCCGTGGCCAGCGAATACAGCCAAACTGCAATTATAATGCAGTTTTGTCTAACAATATGTCTCATATTTGGCAAATTAGCATAATGCATACGGTATTCGCATACTAGCAATACACAGATATATCAGCCTGGCCAATATTTGTACATTCTGAGAGTTTTTGGCACTGGTTGAAAAACCCTTGGCAAAACTGAAAAATGACATCCTCTTACAGCGTCAATGGATAATAAATGGCATAGAATAAGCAGTTTCATTTACTTTGTCATTGGAAAGCTCATAGTGCTTGAGCACAAACGCAATTTGTACCACATTTTTGAAACTAAATTGTCAACAAAAGCTGAATTTCGAGCAAAACAGAGAGCGATTGATCTGACAGATGAATATTTAAACGAAGTTAGCTTCTCCCTGAAGGTTTATCATCGGCATCTTTTACCAAATCAGTATTCATCACCGTTTCTCCAGCTAATTAATCTCTGCATTTACATAATCAAGTGGAACGCATCTATTAGGTGAGGAGGAATATGGGGAAGAGTTTGTTTTTGAGTTCACGTAAAAGCGTAATTGACAGGAAGAGTGCTTACCTGTCGACTATCCCACACACGTCCATCTGCAGATCGCTGAAATTTCCCAACAACATCTGCTGCACTTTGATAAGATCCACTAAAGCGCCGTCCGTCCGGATGAGCCGCATACATCCCTGGAAAACATTGAACGGGTTTCTGCAGCCGCTGCCGTCTCCTGGACATCCTGAGGACAGACAAGCTCAGTGGTTAAGACACAGATTTTGCCAAATACAGTGTAATATCAATCAATCAGTCAATATTATAGCAATTATATATCAATATATATCAATCAGTCAATATTTTAAGCTAGTTTTATTTGTATAATTCAATTTCTACTTATGATAAAATATAAAATGTCATAATTAATATTTAAATATATATATAATATTTTAAATAATTAATATATTTCAGCAATTCTGTTTTAGGATTTTGTAATTGTAATATGTCTGGATAATAGTTGTAATGACTATGTCTGGCAATTGACGTAATGATCAACGCGCAGTATTTATTAACAATGATTATTCAAGCAGGAAATGGTCGACAGGAACAAAAACGGGCATACAGATAATCCAAAGAGTGAGGTCAAAAAACAGGCAAAAGTTCAGGACAGGAATCAACAGGAATAATAAACAACGCAAAGATAAAAAAAAAAAAAATACCACGGCAGGATAAACAGGACAAAAACGCTTTGTAATGCTTCCCAAGGAAAAACAAGACCCAGCAAAGTGTCTGTGAAAGTGAGTGGTTTATATAGTCCAGCGGTGCCCAAACTCAGTCCTGGAGGGCCGATGTCCTGCAAAGTTTTGTTCCAAACCCAGTTGAAAGTAGGGATGGTTGACATGAAACTGACGTTTCAACACAGTGTCGAGATCCCGAAGCGCAAGTGTTTCGAAGCACTGTACCAAAGCATGAGGCAAAACACCCAGGTCACAGGACTAAGAGGATTCGAAACACTCAGATGACACGTCAAACAGACATGATGCTCCTGCCAAACGTCCAGTACAGTTTTTTCTCAATTTCTGAAAGGGGTCTTGCTGCAGACCTGGTGCAGTGCATTCTGGGCTGCATCCAATGCTTTTTAAAGGGCTAACCTTCATCATGTATATATATATATATATATATATATATATATATATATATATATATATATATATATATATATATATATATATATATATATATATTAGCATTATATATATATATATATATAATTATAATATATATATATATATATATATATATATATAAATAAATTAAAAAAAAAAAAAAAAATATATATATATATATATATATATATATATATATATATATAGCTTGTCTTAGTTGAGTTAACTTTAAATTGACAGACATGCTGAGACAGACAAGAACGCATTTGAGAAACAGCCTGTGTGTTTATGAGTGAGCCCACCATGACAAATATATATATATATATATATATATATATATATATATATATATATATATATATATATATATATATATATATATATATATATTAATATTTCAACACAGCAAGAAGTTCTTCTTGTTTGTTTTATTTCGGCTAGAATAAAAGCAGTTTTTATTTATTCTTAAAAACTGTTGTCAAAATTATTAGCCCCCTTAAGCTATTATTGGTTTTCGATTGTCTACAGAACAAACCACTGTTATACACTGACTTGCCTAATTACCCTACCTTGCCTAATAATTCTGACTTCAACTGTATGTGCTGTTTATAATATGTTCATGTATGTGCTGTTATATTATATTACGCATGTGCTGTGATGCATGCTTTACTTTCATCCAAAATCAGCTTAGAGGGAAGAGTGTGTTGTTCATGCAGAGACACGCTTCATTCTCTCTTCTGGTGAGCTGAAGGCAATTAAAGCGTCATTCTGCACTCGGACACAAACTGCTGGAAAGGTAAACCAATGTGCTTTTCTCAGCGGAAGGGGGTTTTGTTGACTGACAAGGCGAATTGATTAAGCTGAAGGATGGGGCTTGTGTAGAGGGAAATGACTCTGGGAAATGGCTCCTGTGTGTTAGCAGAAGCCGACGGACGCTAAAGGTGCTTCTTACCGCCTAAGAATAGCACGCTGTCAGGAGCCGCGAAGACAGAAGTGGCCACTGCAGAGCTGTCCGTTTGGTCCACGGTGACTGCGAGACGCACACGACGGATGGCCAGCTCCAGCCGGTGCCACTGACCATCATTTAAATTAACACCTGTGGAGAGAAAGAACACACTCTGTGGATCTGGCAGAAATAACACACACTCCCTGCTGCATTGGGGGATTGCTTTTACATAAACCGCAAAGATAAGAACAGAGTTCATCCATGTAAACTATAAAAATGTGATTGTGTCATGCAGACGATTATCAGTCTATAGGCAAGACTGAGTACTTGACAATCAAAACAACAATGGTGGACAACAGTACTAGCCTGGTACACATCATGTAGCATTATTAGTTTGGCTTTCTTCTGTACACATAGCCAGTTTAATTATGGTGGCTTGAGAAAGCCAACATACTGTTATACTATATAAACTTAATATTCTTCTGTCTTCCTCTTCTTCTTTTTAAGCTAATATCTATGTGCATCTTTTCCTAGGCGGGCGAGGCAGTGGCGCAGTAGGTAGTGCTGTCGCCTCACAGCAAGAAGGTTTCTGGGTCGCTGGTTCGAGCCTCGGCTCAGTTGGCGTTTCTGTGTGGAGTTTGCATGTTCTCCCTGCCTTCATGTGGGTTTCCTCGGGGGTGGCTCCGGTTTCCCCCACAGTCCAAAGACATGCGCTACAGGTGAATTGGGTAGGCTAAATTGTCCGTAGTGTATGAGTGTGTGTGTGGATGTTTCCCAGAGACGGGTTGCAGCTGGAAGGGCATCCGCTGCGTAAAAACTTAATGGATAAGTTGGCGGTTCATTCTTGCCTTGGCGACCCCGGATTAATAAAGGGACTTAGCCGACAAGAATCTTTTCCTAGACCGTTCATACTCTTCTTCTTTTTCTTCTTTGGCCTTAGTCCCGTATGGTTGCGGGGTCGGCTCTTTTGGAACAGTTTCTTCATTTGTCGCGGTTTAAGGCTTTGTCAGGATGAAATCGTGCGGCGACAAGGTCGGCGTGTAGCGTATCAAGGCATCGCTGCTTTGGACGACCTTTCGGACATTTTCCCTCAACATTGATGTTGAGGCCGGTCTTTGCAAGAGAGTATTCGCTTGCACGTAGTGTGCGGCCTTACCACAAAAAGCAGGCTTCTTGCATTTTGTCTCTGATTGGTGCTACACCATATCGCTGTCAGATGTCATCATTGCAAACATGATCAAAACGGGTGATTCCGCTTATCCATCGCAGCATTTTCGTTTTCATCACAGCGAGACGTCATTCGGCAGTCTTCGTGATCAACCAGCATTCAGCTCCATACAGGGTGACGGGACAAACAACTGCTCGGTGGACTTTCGATTTCAGATAATCCATCATCTGACGGTCGCAGAGCACGCCAGTTGTCGCACGCCATTTTGTTCATGTGGCATTGATCCGCGCAGTGATCTCAGGTCGCAGGTCACCATCAGCTGTAACCACCGATTCGAGGTATTTGAATTTTTTCGTACGTGGTATGTCGGTGCCACTGACATTTATTGTGCCATCTTCCTTCGGGTTTGTCGTCAAGTACTCGGTCTTCTTGAGATTTAGTCGCAAGCCATGTCGTGCCAGTCGTTCGTCCCAGCTCTGGACAAATTGCTTCAAGTCAATCTTATTGTTAGAGGCCAAGAACAGGTCATCAGCATAGAGTATTGTGTATGGCGCTGGACGCTGAATGTCTCGAGTAATGGTGTCCATTGTGAGAATGAAGAGAAGCGGAGAAAGGGCGCTTCCTTGGTGTACACCTACTGAGACTTCAAATGGTTTTGATGTTCCAGCTGGGCTTCTGACTTGGCTTTTTGGTTCACGAAAGAGTAGTTGGACCCATCGGACCAGTTCCTCTGGCACAAGGTGCTGGCGGAGAGCGTAACAGATGAGCTCATGTGGGACCTAGTTCTTCTAGAACGTTCATACTTCAACCACCAAACTTACTCCAAACTGGTCTGACTCGGGTTGCTACCTCTTTTTTAACCGATCGGACTTACGGTTTTCCAAAAAACTGACTAACCAATCATGAGTCACACACACAATGTCAATGTACAAAGATCACACACACACACACACTGAAAGATGGAGCGTGTTTACTTTCCAATCTTTTTGCACGCAAACGTGACATGATACAGGCTAATCTCCACTGCTGTATGGATATCTGTTATGTTAATGTACAAAATAAACCTGATTTAACGTCTACATACCAGGATTGAAGCCTCTTTTATAATTGTTCTGACACGCGGTTGAGCTGATGAAGTAAAGCTGAAGTGAATCGCTGTACTTTATTACACACGTGCACTGTTTTAAAACATTTTAAACATGTGAAACTCACTCTTGATCCCATTTGATGATGATTGATGATCCTAGCAAACTGAACAGACCATTTATTCCCGGTTGCTTTGCGCACGTCTGGTCTTTTTGACATGATTATACACGTGACTACCAGGACATGCTACGTGAAGCTGTCAATCAATATTGGTGGGCAGGGGGACTGCACTCCTACGTAAAGTTGCGGTCGGTCTGAAAACCGCTCCAATTGGTCCACGGTTTTTATGTTGTTAAATTAAAAAAAAAAAAGGACTGTGTGTGTTTATATCACCCCAATATGACAGTCTATACACTATACCAACACACGTCTGTTCAAACTGCTTGAAAAGTAGATTTTTCACCATGGGTGCCCTTTAAAGTGTGACAAACATGCAAAAAAGAAATCAAAGGGGCAAATGATGATCATCATTATTTAAAACGACTAAAATAACAATGCACTAACACAAATTTAATTAAAGAGCATTCAATTTACATGTAAATAAATAAAATAATGATAAAAATTAAATATATAAAAACTTATTTAATTTAATACATTTTAGCCCGCTATAAGCTTTTATATATTTTAAAAGAACAAAACAGACATGTTTTTTTCCCAAAAAGTTTCCTGTCTACCGCACGCTAGTGAAATGCTTATATCTGAATACTGCTTTTTACTCATCAATGAGACTAATGATAAAAAAAACTAAAGTTTGTTTGTGATGTAAATGTTAAGCTGATGCTCATGCTGCATTTGTTTGATTTCCTCATATAGACATGTTTATAACAGCAGATGCTGCCAGTCTCGGAGCAGCAGGTGCCATTGACGTTGACTTTGTGTTACCCTTGAGCAAACAGGAGACGTGAATCTTGTCAAAATAAACAAATTATGTACAGTCGAAGTCAGAATTATCCACCCTCCTGTGAACTTTTTTCTTTTTCAAATACTTCCAAAGTGATGTTTAACCGAGCAAGGAATTTTTCACAGTATTTCCTGTAATGTTTTTTTCCTCTGGAGAAAGTCTTTTCGACTAGAATGAAAGCGGCTTTTATTTTTTACAATCATTTTCAGGTCAATATTATTAGACCTCTTATGCTTATTAAATGGTGTTTAACAGAGCGATTAAATTTCCACAGTATGTCTGATAATATTTTTTCTTCTGGAGAAAGTCTTATTTGTTTTATTTCGGATAGAATAAAAGCAGTTATTAATTTTTTAAACACCATTTTAAGGACGACATTATTAGCCCCTAATAAGTCTACAGAGCAAACCATCGTTATACAATGACTTGCCTAATTACCCTAACCTGCCTAGTTACCCTAATTAAGCTAGTTCAGCCTTTAAATGTCACTTCAAGCTGTATAGAAGTGTCTTGAAAAATACTTCTCAAATATTATTTACTGTCATCATGGCAAAGATAAAATAAATCAGTTATAAGAGATGAATTATTAAAACTATTATGTTTACAAAAGTGCTGAAAATATCTTCTTTCCGTTAAACCAAAATTTGTGGGAAAAACATACAGGGGGGCTAATAATTCAGGAGGGCTGATAATTCTGACTTCAACTCTATAGTTGTGTACATTTATGTTTTGCATCCTATAACCTGCTGTGACGTCGGTCAGAATCCGGCCGCTCTTCTGGATCTGCAGTCGTGCTTTGGCTTCGCTCAGATAAAGCCACAGTGTTCCTGCGTTCTGCTGAAGGTCAAAGGTCATCAGCAGACCCGCTTTATTCCACGTTCTGAATTCCAGACTGACCGACACACTTTCTGCACCGGAGACCCACGGCACGGCCAGGAAGCTTCTAGGACCGGCGAACGTCACTGGCACTTCAATAGACTCAGAACAGGCAAAGCTGACGTTTCCCTACAAAAAAAGAGCAACACAAGATAAAAATGCTGCTATAAAACTGCTAAATGTTAACTAGAATTGAATATTTGTTGTTACACACTCAAACTACACTTCAAACTACTCATTTAAAATAAGCTAAATCAACACAATTCTTGCAATTTCATTTATTAAGTTCATTTCAATCTATTAAGTTAACTTAATCAAGTTAGGACAACATGAAGGAATTGGACCCCAGCATTTTTACAGTGCATGTTTGATTTAATTACTACTGTAATAGGGTATATGCCGAGCGAGTGTTTTTCCTCATACTGATAAACTTCCGGTGACCTGTTATTGTGAACTTTTTTCCCTTTTATACAGTTCCTTTGACAGCATCGATGTTGTAATGTCATTAAAAGTAATTACTGCGGAGGCGCGGCTAAAGATAGTACAGCCCGATCTGATTGGTCAAATTTACATAAAAAAACCTATGAATTAAATTCAAGAGTTCGCTCTTAGCTGATGATTGATTATGAAGCTTGTTTGGCATGCTGTCCCGGGAGAGAGCCCTGAACTCGTGAGATCCTCGAGCCCGGGGCTCCCTTCCGTTGCAGGGCGAGAGGGGAGTCCAAGTTCAGGTAGGTCTCGAGAACTCTCCTGCTTGATAATGTTTGAAGTAGATTGATGCAGTGAAGTGTCTATGCTGTCAATTTAGATTCGTCAATTTACTTATGTTACATGTTTTTGGTCTGTGGGAGGAAACTGGAGAGCCAGGAAGTGTCCGAGCCGGTGACATTCTTGCTGTGCGGCCATGGTGCTAACCACTAGGCCTCCGTGCTACCCTGACAAGAAAATGGGAGGAGTAGGGGTGGAAGGGGGGATTCTTCAAGACGAAGATGGCTGAAGTAAGGCCGTACTCACAATATGTACAGTTGCCTCGAACCGGGCCAAAGCACACTTGACCCCCGTCCCATCTCCCCCGACGACCAATTCGCAGTCACACCACAATCGGGCTTCGGCACGCTTTCGTCATCGAAATGTTCGTCATCGTCATGTTGCGCTGTTCAGTGAGAAGCGCTCTCGCTCAGCACAGTGGAGATTTCTCTAGTTTTATCGTGTCAGGGGTTTGTTATGCAGTGACATACAGCCAAATATTTCGCCAAACAGTCCTTAGGGATGCGGTGACACTCAGTTAGATATTTCGCCGAACAGATCCACCACTTTTGGCGCTCATAATCATGAAGCCCTCGTGCTGCAGGAATGAGGAGGTGTGCTGAAGGTGCAGCTGTCGTGCAGTGAGGGGTTTGTGTCTTTAATAATCTAGGGCAGTTTGCGTTCACTGAACAGTAAGAATGATTAATAAATCCATATGAAACAGCCCCTTAAAAGTCACGTCTCGCTATCAGTTTCGGGCTTTGGCGCGTTTTGCACTCACACTACAAACGTACCGCGCCAAAGCCCAAGTGAAGCGCGCAGCCTGGGCACGGTACGGATGGCATAGTGTGAGTAGGCCCTAAGATACTCAGGTTATTTATAGTGGTTAAGGAGTCGTCTCATTGGTAAATCAGTGTTAGCTAATGTGGACCAGGTGCTATCAATCATAAGCACGTGCTCCTCTCGAAATTAGTTTATAAATAAACTTTACTGAATGTAATTTATGTCTACGATACCTATATTCCACATACACGATATCACATTATCACGATAACGATAATTCAGCGTTACATCCTGCAGCACTACCCCAAATTATATAAATGTTGCAAGTATGACAAAAGACTAGGCTTCATAAAGCTTCATTTGCGAGAGTAAAGTACCAGAGCGATGACGTCTGCTTCGTAAATTATGCATTTGGTTTGCCGGCTATTATCCTGATACCCCTGTCATGGTCATTACGGCAGTCAATTAAAGGGTTGGTAATTAGTTTAACCCCCAAATCCCCACGACAATGGTTGTAAAAAAAAAGAAAAAATGTGTGTATAATGGAGGAGAACATGGAGAGGCCATAGAAACACAAAGCTCTCATTACGCAAAAACGAGAGCCAACTGACAGTTGCTAACAAGACAAATACAGTGAGCGCATTCACACACACATACACACGCACGTGCACACACACACACACACACACACACGGTTTCTGCTTACTGTAATGGCCACTCGCTTTTCTTTGGCGCCATCAATCACACTGACGCCATTGTAAAACACGTTTTCCAAGCAGCCGTGGAAGTTTCTCCTGGAGTGAGATTTCTGGAGTCCAGATGGTGAAGAACCACCAACACTGATCTAATGAAAGAACGAACGATTCATGTCAGAAATCACAGGGTAAGGAATTGATATGGATTAAATATAGTTTTAAATGCGATCACCATATACATATATATATATATATATAAATCAATCAATCAATAAATAAAAATTATAAATAAAATATAAAAGAATAATATAAAAGATAAATAAAATATACAAAAATAATATAAAAATAAATGAATAATAAATAAAAATTAAACAAATAAAACAATATATAATAATACAAATAAATAAATACTTAAAATTAAATTAAATATTAAAATAAAATAAAAAAATAATAAAAAAATTAAAATAATAAAAAAAAGATTAAACATAAATAAAAATAAAAAGTATATAAGCATATAAAATTTATTAAATAATAAATAAACATTAATAAAAATTATAACTAAAAAAATTATATAATGTAATGAAACTTTTATGGTTGCTAATTATTTATATGAATTATTTTATATTATACAAGTATTATCTATTCATATAGTGCTCCCCTAAGTGTTAATTGTTGCAATGTAGTGGTTAATATTTTTTATATTAGTAGTTATTAATTGTTCCTTATTTTTAAATAAAAAATCTATATTATTCATTACTTTTATGAATTTCATTCAAATATAATTCATATTAATAATCATAATTTTAAATAATAATACATTTTATCAAATAACTCTTGAAGGTGTTGAATTATTATTATCATTGTTATTATTATTATTATTATTAATAATAATTCATTTTCTTTTTTGCTAAGTCCCTTTATTAAGCTGGATGGCTCGAACCAGCAACCTACTTGCTCTGAGGTGATCGTGCTATCCACTGCGCCACCGTGACGCCCCATTAATATCATTATTATCATTATTATTATTTTATTTCTTAAGTGACTTGTACAACCTTTTGTTTGTCTAGCCCTTTTTTTATAACGTATTGAATGACTGTCTACCGTGTATGAAATGTGCTATATAAATACACTTGCTGGCGCAACTTAAAATAGATCATAATATAACTACTTTGCCACATAGTTTAATGTAATGAAAGACGCTGAACATAAGTGTTGAACTGAAATGAACAGTGTTCTGTAACAAAGTGAATTACTTAGATCTAAACTCAACTCAACTAATTACACACGGACGTTTTCACGAGTTCATTTAAGTTGTATGTATAATTAATGCCGTCTGAGCTGCTCAGTTAGTTATCCTGGACTAATTGTGTGCGTTGAGTTCGTTAAGGGCTCACCTCGTCAATCTCGGAGCGGCTCCAGTACTCGGGGAGCTGGAACTGCTGGGTGTTTTTGTCCACGGTGAAGTTGACCAGTCCTCTAACCCGTTCAATGCTGACGTGGTGCCAGTGCTGGTCGTCCAGAAGACTCCCGACAGACCAGAGAGGGTGGAAATCAGCTGATAAAGCCCTGCCTAGAACACACACACACATGACATGACATGACAGGACATGAGTTGGTTAGGAAGCCACTAAAGTCTGGCTACTTTAAACATTTTTATAGTACACTCTTCTCTCCATATGTAGCAACACTTTTGTATGAATCAAGGAATCATTTGCTGAACGAATCATGAAGTTAATGACTCAGTGATGTATTGAAGGAATAGTTCACCCAAAAAATGCAAAATGTACTGACTTATTTCTTCAAAGCAAGTGGTTCGAAACATTTATGAGTTCATTTCTTCAGTCAAACACAACATAAGATATTTTGAAGAATGCTAAAGACCTAACCATTGATGTCCATAGTAGGAAACACAAATACTATGGCAGTAATAATTAGGGTTAGGTTTATAGCTTTCTACAAAATATTTTCTTCTCCATAGTAGCTTTACCATTAACTTCCATAGAAGGAAAAACAAATACTAAGGAAATCAAGGATTGCAGATTTCCTAAATCTGTAAAAGTATTGTACTTTGCGTTCAACAGGTAAAAGAAACTCTGTTAGTGAGAATCAATGAATTATCTGCTGAGAGAATCATGAAGTCACTGAATCAGTGATGTATTGGAGGAATAGTTCAGCCCAAAATGTCAAATCTACTATTTTCTCCAAACCAAGTGGTTCAAAAGCTTTATGTGTTTATTTCGTCAGTCGAACACAAAAGAAGATATTTTGAAGAACACTGTAGACCTAACCTTAACCCTAACCCGTTGACTTCCATAGTAGAAAAAACCAAGCACCATGGAAGTTGATAATTGGGGCTAGAGTTAGTTTACAGCTTTCTTCAAAATATGTTCTTCTCCTTATATTAACTCCCAGAGCAGGAAAAACAAATACTCTAAAAGTCAATGATTTACAACCTTTGTCAAAATATCATCTTTTATATTCAACAGACAGAAGAAACTCTAATGTTGGAAACAAGTAAAGGGTAAGTAAATCATGACAGAACCTTTCATTATTGGGTGAACTATCCCATTAATAAAGAGCCACTTGCTTTTCAAAATATTATATTATTATAATTTTAAAAATGGTGCTTTGCATACTTAACGTCGAATATAAAAATCCTGAAGCAACAATTCAGGGACACATTCAGGTACAATTCCTTAGTATTAGAGTTTTCATCAGAACAAGAAAACTCTCAACAGAAAAAGTGGGTGATTGGAGCAATATTGAAATGGCAGCCCACAGTCCTGACCTTAACCTGATTGAAAATCCCTTGAAAATTGGTGGTACAAACGTACTGTCTAAAAATCTACAGTCAGTGAAGAGATTGATGAAGAAAAGATCAAACTTAGTGTTGGAGACTAGTGATGACTACACTGTCAAAAATAAAGGTACGCAAGCTTGGGTGGTACCTTTTAAAAAAGTACACATTTGTACTTAAAGGGTCCATATTGGTACCTAAAAAGTACGTATTAGCACCTTAAACATTTAAGAGGACAATTTTTGTACTTTTTAGGTACTAATATGTACCCTTGAGGTATTAATGGACCTTGTTGGTTTAAATTTGCACCTTTTGAAAAGGTACCACCCCAGTGAGAGCTTGCGTATTTTTATTTCTTAGAGTCTAGTTTTAATTGTTATTTATTTATTTATTTATTTATTTATTTATTTATTTATTTATTTATTGTCACTTGCTTTCTTTCTAAACGAATCAGCCTTTTTGAATACGTAAAGTAGTTTATTGAAGCAATGATGAAATTGCAGTCCACAGACCTGACCTAAACCTGATTGAAAATCTCTTGAAAATTAATGATGCAAAAGTACTGTTTAGTGATGCAAAACTGTCTAAAAAAACTACAGTCAGAGAAGAGATTGACAAAGAGAGGATCAAAATTAGTGAGAGACTTTTTTTCCACTTGCTTACTTTCTAAATGAATCAGCCTTTTTGAACACGTAAAGTAGTTTATTGAGGCAATAATGAAATGGCAGCCCATAGCCCTGATCTAAACCTGATTAAAAATCTCATGAAAATCGGTGATGCAAAAGTACTGTCTAAAAAAACAAAGTCAGTGAAGAGATTGACAAAGAGAACATCAAAATTAGTGTGAGAGACTAGTGATGACTGGTTGTTGTTTTTTAAACTTTTTTGACTTGCTTTCTTTCTAAACGAGTCAGTCTTTTTGAACGGGTAACGTAGTTTATTGAAGCAATGCTGAAATGGCAGCCCACAGTCCCGACCTAAACCTGACTGAAAATTGGTGATGCAAAAGTAGTCTAAAAAATATCTAAAGTCAGTGAAGAGATTGACGAAGAGAACGTCAAAATTCCTAATGATGGCAAGTTTTTTTTGTACTTTTTTGACTTGCTTTCTTTCTATATGAATCAGCCTTGTTTAAACCGGTAAAGTAGTTTGTTAAAGTTTGTTGATGAAAAGACGATCAACATTAATGTGAGAGACTAGTAATGACTGTGAGTAACCAGTGATGACTAGTCGTTGTTGGTTTTATTTTCAACTCTTTTTTTGAAGAGGTAAAATAGTTTGTTGAAGCAACAATGAAATGGCAGCCCACAGTCCTGACCTTAACCTGATTGAAAACCTGAAAATGGGTAATGCAAAAGTACTGTCTAAAAACAATAACAGTCAGTAAAGAGATTGCCAAACAAAGATCAAAATTAGTTTAAGAGACTAGTGATGTCTGTAAAACACTAGAGAGGACTGTTTCTTTCTAAATGAATATGCCTTTTTGAATGGATCCCTTGCATGTAGCCGTATGCATGCATTTCTAATATGTTTTTCATCATGTAACATCTCAAGGTAAATCATAAGAGTGACGGTGACCATCAGAATACAAACATGCTCTATGCTTTCAGGCACATCTGGGCACAGTGTTGATGGCCCTGATGCAATATATCATTTAGTAGGCCACTCTTCAATCTTTTATGATCTTTGTACCTCGTATAATGCAAGTAAAACATGAGAATAGAAACAGGTGAGGTCAAGGCTGAAAGCAGCAAGGCTGTTCACTCGTATGACAGCGATCCTTATATTTGTTTTAGAAGATGAACACAGATGAGAAAGAAGAACAGATGAAGTCAGAATTATTAGCCCAATGTATATTTGACTAGATATTTTTTAAGATACTAGTATTCAGCTTAAAGTGACATTTAAAGGCTTGACTAGGTTAATTAGATAAGTTAGGGTAATTAGGCAAGCCATTGTATAACAGTGGTTTGTTCTGGAGACAATAAAAACAAATTATGCTTAGGGGGCTAATAATATTGACCTTAAAATGGTCTTTAAACAATTAAAAACTGCTTTTATTCTAGCCGAAATAAAACAAATAAGACTTTCTCCAGAAGAAAAAATATTATAGGAAATTCTGTGAAAAATTCCAGAATCGGTTCAACATCATTTGGGAAATATTTAAAAAATAAAATGACAGGAGGGCGAATAATCTCCATGAATGCGTCCCTGAATAGTTGCTTTAGGATTTTACTTTTGACTTCATGCAAAGGCAAAGCCCCACACAATTGTTCGTAAAAATATTCATATAACCCTGAATGCCATCCTAAAGATTCTCCTTGCTGCTGTAAACAAAACTCATCCACAAAATGACACCTGAATGTCATCCTGTTTACGCAACGGGAACATTTCGGTTGCCTTTTCTTCCCAAAAATACACCAGTTCCTAATATAACCGTACAAACACACAGCAGAAGTGTGTCAAGATTTGGCTGCCCGAGTGTCAAATCTGAGTATCTCCAAATCGGCCCACGCCACAGTTTATTTCACACATCTGCAGCTGAGAGCGCGTCAACTTCAGAAGGTGTAAAGTCAGTTATCGAGGCTTTAAAATGTATTACAGTTTTTTTTGTTTATTTTTTACAGCAGAAGCTCATGAATTCTACAAAAGTCAAATGTGTATGCAAAGTTTTTAGCTGATCTAAACTGAGCTAAAAGTGTGCTGTGTTTCATATTCACATATGCCAGTCAACAATGCAAAAAAAGAGAAGTTGTCTTGTTTCTAGTCCAAATATCTAACGATTCATAATTCAAGAAGCTTTTTTTTCTAGACAGGCACAACATATTGGCTTGTTTTAAGGAAAAATATGCTAAAATGAAGTGAGTTTATCCTTAAAACAAGCAAAATAATCTTTTGTCAAAAAGAAAAAAACTAAATTAATTTGCTCACCTCTCTTAACTCACTTATTGACAGATTAAAATAATTAAGAACTATTACATACAGTTGAAACCAGAAGTTTACCTACACTCAAAAGGAACCTAGCCATTTTAAAAAAATGTCTGATTCTAAATCATTCTGTTTAGTATCCTTCCACAAGCTTCTCACAATAGTTTGCAGGAATTTTTGGCCCATTCCTCCTGACAATATGGGTGTAACTGAGTCAGATGTGTAGACTGTCTTGCTCGCACAAGCTTTTTCAACTCTGCTCACACATTTTCTATAGGATTGAGATCAGGGCTTTGTGATGGCCACTCCAAAACATTCAATCTGTTGTCCTTAAAGCACGTTTGAACTAATTTAACAGTACGCTTAGGGTCATGGTTTGTTTGGAAGACCCATCTGTGGCCAAGTTTTAATTTCCTGGCTGATGTCTTGAGATGTTGCTTCAGTATTTCCCCATAATGTTCTGTCTTCATGATGCCATCTATGCTGTGAAGTGGACCAGTCCCTCCTGCAGCAAAACAGCCCCACAACATGATGCTGCCGCCCCCATACTGCACAGTTGGGATGGTGTTCCTAGGCTTGTAAGCTTTCCCCTTTGTCCTCCAAATGTAACACTGCTCATTATTATCCACCAGAGCACAGGACATGTCTCCAACAATTATTCTTTTTCCCAGTGTAATTTAGCAAACTGTAATCTGGCTTTGTTGTTGATTCTGGCTTGTTGATTTTCTCATGTTGTCACACAAGGAAGCAGTGTGTTTGAGGTTTTCCTTCAACACTATTCTACAGTTGTGCCTCCAATTAACACAAATGTTGATTGTCAATTAAAATGTCAATTAGCCAATCAGAAACTTCCAAAACCTCAACACCATCATCTGAGCTTTTCCAGAGGCAGAATCATCTTATTGTATGTAAACTTGACTTTTTACAAAAGTTATAACAATTTATCAAAGATATCTCTCATTATTTTGCTATTAAGCAGAACAGAAACACATTTGATAATCCTAACCTTTTTTAATATTATTCACATTGGAGATCAAAATTAAAGAACAACAACACATTAAGCATTTTTTTGAGCTAAAGCTTAGGCCACCCCACTGGGCTGCGGTAAAATTGTCAATCGTTGACCAGTCCGCTGTGATAAAAAGCTCTGGGGAACACCAGAAGTCAAACAAGCAGAAGAAGAGGTGTTTCTATTCAGCTTTAAACCACGTTGTGGCTCAGCTTAAGTTTTTAGACTTGCGTATTGTCTAGTAATATTTCTTTTAACATTTAATTGAGATTGAAATGTTTTATTTTATTTATCGAGCATTTATTTGAATGATTAAGTTTGACATTTTCTATATACAGTAGTCAACATCTGAAGTGGATCAAAACCTTTCATTAACGTTTTCCTCAAATTATTGAACAACACCCATTCATGTCTTAGAACATTCATTTATTAATTTTTCTTCAACTTAGTCCCTTATTTATCAGGGGTTGCCACAGCAGAATGAACCGCCAATTATTCCAGCATATGTTTTATGCAGCGGATGCCCTTCCAGCTGCAACCCAGTACTGGGAAACACCCATACATACTTATTCACACATACGCTCATACACTACGGCCAATTTAGTTCATCCAATTCACCTATAGTGCATGTGTTTGAACTATGGGGGAAACCGGAGCACCCGGAGGAAACCCACGCCAACACGGGGAGAACATGCAAACTCCACAATGCCAACTGACCCAGCCAGGATTCGAACCAGCGACCTTCTTGCTGTAAGGCAACAGTGTTAAGCCTTGTGCTGCCCTTGTCTTAGAACAGATTGGAAAAACTTTCTTGGATTCACTTCAAATGACTACTGTTGAAACATCACACATAAGCAAAAGAAATACTTTTAAAAATGCGTATCGTTACAATACACGGTCCTAGTAATATTGTTGACCAGTTGAGTGTCAAAGGGCAGCACGGTGGCTTAGTGGTTAGCACTGTCACCTCACAGCAAGAAGGTTGCTGGCTCAAGTCCCAGCTGAGTCAGTTGTAGAGTTTGCATGTTCTCCTCATTTTGCCGTGGGTTTCGTCAAGGTGCTATGGTTTCCCCCACAGTCCAAAGACATAGGTGAACTGAATAAGCTGAATTGGTTGTGTATGAGTGTGTGTGTGTGTGTGTGAATAAGTGTGTATGGGTGTTTCCTATTAATGGCTGGAAGGGCATCTGCTGCAATAAACATATTTCAGAATAGTTGGAGGTTCATTTCGCTGTAGCGACCTCTGATAAATAAAGGGACTAAGTCAAATAAAAATGAATAATTGAATGAGTTGAGAGTTAAATTGAAAGTGTTTGGCAAACTACAAAACAAACCAAGTCAACCAAATTATAAAGGATTGTTCAAAACATTGAATATTGAAATTGAAACTATAGTGGGAAAGTTGTGGACAAAGCCTGAAGCACTGGAGCACAATACAAAGCGACAGATTGATGAATGCAAACTACCGGCAAAATAAAAGAGTTTGGGATATGGGGCATAAATCTTCATGTCACAGCTTGTTTGCGGATGTATTTTCCGGCACAGACAGCAGCGAGCGCTTGCCAGAGACGAACATCTGCCTCTGCATCAAAACAACAACAACATCATGAGCGTCACATGAAAACCCAGTTGTGCTCCACTGACTCATTCTGATCAGCAGACCTGCACTGTATGCGAGTAAGCGAGTAAACCCATCGCCTTGAAAGTGACAAGTTGACTTTACTTAATAAATGTAAAGTGTTTCTGTTACAACTTTGAACTATAAAGTTCAATCAATAATTTTCCTTCGGCTTAGTCTGTGATTATCAGGGGTCGCTACAGCAGAATGAACCACCAACTATTCCAGCATATTTTTACGCAGCAGATGCCCTTCCAGGATCAACCTGGGAAACACCCATACACACAAATTAATTTTAAGAGGAGCATGGGATATGATTGAGCATCTGTAATCAGTAATAATCCATCAGAGTGATCCAAGCTTACTATAAATGGATTGTTTTCTCCCTACTGCTCTATCTTCGTTTTGGAAGAATCCCCCCTTCCACCCCAGCTCCTCCTTTTCATCCCATTTCTAAGGGGAGCTCTCGAGACCTGATTTTGGATTCCCTTGTATGCTTATTGAGCCTTGGGCTCAAGTATCTCTGAGCTCAGGGTTCTCTCCCGGGCAACATGCCAAACCTGCTATAAATGCCAAGTATATCTAAGTAACTCTTGAAACACATTCGTACATCTCTTCTTTATTCAGATTGTAAAACCTTTTTTTTTTGGTCCAAAACATTACCAGAGTACACTTACAGGAAAGCACTCTTTCAGTCTTTCTACTTCTACTCTTGAATCCTTCTGTAATCATTTGTCATATTTACTATCAATTTCAGCATGAAAATGGTTTCCAAGTAAAACGCGGCACCATTTCTTCTTCAGTGTGGTTGGTGGAGCCTCCAGACACAGATCTGTGGCAGGAAACAGTATAAAAGCTGCCTAAAGAGATTTATTGTCAACATTCAGGCCTAAACGGCAACATTTTAATGTCCAATAAAACACTCCTGAGCGACGGCTCTGAGGTACAGTGTCCTCACGGCACAGTAAATCTCATGTAAAGGCGAGAAATGCATGGCCATCATCATCTCCAAACAACAACAGCAGAACACGACGAGCATTTTCCATAAACAGAGTTAAGCCGTTATCAACATAAGAAACACTTCCAGAAACTCTTCTAATAAATGACAACTGGCTGCTTCGTTTTGCTTCATCATTTGGCAACATTGATGTCATATAGACATTAAATTTACATCTAACACTGGTGTCAACAAAACACATGAAAATTGATTACAGAACTTTCCTTTTTTTGTTGCAAATTTTTATGTGGATTTAACATTTAGCAATTAAGTTGTCCCAAAAAAAACAAAAAAAATCAGGCGAAATTTACACAATTTCCCCACTTTAAAAACACGTCAAAAATACATCAAACATGCAAATTGATTTGATGTTAACTGACTACCTTGAAGTCTAAACGAATTTAGACAAATTTAAATAAATTAACATTTAATATTGGTTTCAAAAATGACTTTAAAAATGAATTACAAGACTTTTCTTAATCGATATCTGATGTTTTTTTGAGTCAAGCAGCTCCATGTTCATATCGCCTCTGGACCAATGACTGTAAAAAACATGGACGACGCGACAGCCCATTTTCCCATTGAACGCCTTGAGGGCAAAACGCCTGCTTGACGGGCACAAACTGTCGCAAAAGACTGCTGAAATTGGAGCCTTGACATGCGCAGAAGGACTGTCTGATGGAGCCAGAGGAGGAGCCGCGAAAATGAGCTGAGTCGAGCTTCCAACCAAACGCTTTATGTAAAATCAACCACGCCCCCCGAACTTCTCAGCATGCGTTTGCGTTCATATCAACACAAATGGATGTAATAACGTTAACAAATATGAGGGTTTTATATATTCAATCGCTCCAGCTCCAGGCGCAGCGCACATATCCTACTCGCGGCGTCGTGGGCTGATTCTGGCTCGCATGCGGCAGCGCCGGCTCGCTCGGCCGCCGCATCTGCCTCGATTGACTTGGGCTGGAATCGGGCAGTGAGTCCAGGCATCCGGAGTAGGTCCAGCAGAGGTAGTCAGTCTGAGCTCTGAGGGGTAAGTCTCCGGCAGGCGAGAATCTAGCCAGAACTGGCCCGAGTGTGTTTTGCTATCTGGGTGGTTAGGCGTGTATCAGCAAACTAATAAAGCCCGAAAAAAGCCCTGACCTTAGCGAATATTAAACAGTGTTCCACCAGATCATGTATGTCAGAAACTGTAGTTTACTGCTGAACTCATTTTGTCATGGTAAAATAACACAGAAATCTAATAATAACACTTCAGTCTCCTGCCGAAGCTCAGACGCGCTGCTTTGAGAAACTGTCAATCACAGCTGTCAATCACGATGACACGCCCAGCATTAAATTACTGCTAAAAACAAACTGTTTACAAAAATGAAGATCTGCACCTATCTCAGCACAATAACCAGTGCCTTAATCGACCAGAACCATCTTTCAGGACTTTTTATTGCAAGTGTAATAATTTTTTTTATTTGGGCTCAAGTCTCCTTCATTAACACGGAGGAGGCGGGCTTTATGACTTGTACTGCAGCCAGCCCCCAGGGGGTGATCTAACGGCAGAGACCTTCACTCAAACGCAGGCTTGCGGCACACTTGCTCTGGACATCTTCTTCAAATGTGCGCTCGCATTGACAGTTTTGCGTTTGAGCGCCCCCAAGTGCTGGTTACTGTAACTTCAGCAGCTCCGTGTACGTGAACAAAAGTGCCAACCTGATTGGTGGAGAAAGTTTTGATGCGGCGCATCAAAACAAAACAAAAAACAAGCATAAGGCGTTTTTTTTTTTAAATGACGCTTTGGCGCTTGCCGTTTTGTGCATGTGCACGATCACATTGACGCCCTTTATTTAGTCATTGACGCCCTTTATTTAGTCAAACGTTGACGGAATATGCGAGCAAAAAACTTCTCGTTGTGCACAGGCCTTAAGATGTTAATTTGATGTAGTTTAAACATCAAGGTAGTTAACATGCAGTAAACAGTATAAAATTGCCTAAAATATATCTATAGTGAACATTCAGCCCTAATCGGCAACATTTTAATGTCCAACAAAACAATCCGGAGTGAACTACAATGTCCTGACAGCACAGTAAATCTGATTTAGAAACGAGAAATGCATGGCCATCATCATCTCCAAAAAACAACAGCAGAACAAGACGAGCATTTCCCAAAATCTGCCAGGAGAAACACTTTGGCACTTCCAGAAACTCCTGTAATAAATGACAACTGGCTGCTTCGATTTACTTGATATTATGGTGAAAGAGTGTGGAAAGTGTGGCTGTCAGACTTTTTTACGATGGAAAAGGCCAAGAGCAGGTGGACAATCAGAGATTTACAGACCCGAGGCATTCAGACTCCTCTAGACCACCCCAACTGAGGTCAGAGAGACTTCAGAAATGTCTGAGATCTGATCAAAACAGCGCACGCTTCCTCCGGCGCTGTAATCTGCACATTTACAAATGCCAAAGTCAAACGTAAATGGCAAATCGAACGCAGACGTTTAATTGTCAAACTGCAGCTCCACAAGCACAGACTAAGACTGCAAGAGAAAATATGCAAAAGAAGAGCCATAAATGAGATCACTTTATTATCCTGTCTGTTTCTCCAATGCTTTCCACTAGCAGCATACTTCAGTGTATGGTTAGGTTTAGAAAAAAATCTCATCAGGATATAAGCCATCTCGCATCCTGATAATGTACATATCACAATATAGTGCCATTTCTGTACTGTTTTGACAACATGTGAAGGCTTTTTTTCTTACTCAGAAATGTACTTATTTATATGTGACCTTTATTTATGTATACAGCTGAAGTCAGTATTATTAGCCCCCCTGTTTATTTTTTCCTCCAATTTCTGTTTAACGTAGAGCAGATTTTTTTTCAACACATTTCTAATCATAACAGTTTTAATAACTCATCTCTAATAACTGATTTATTTTATCTTTGCCATGATGCAGTAAATAATACTTGACTAGATATTTTTTAAGACACTTCTATACAGCTTAAAGTGACATGTAAAGGCTTAACTAGGTTAATTAGGGTAACTAGGCAGGTTAGGGTAATTAGGCAAGTTATTGTATAATGATGGGTTGTTTTGTAGACCTTTGAAAAAAAATTCGCTTAAAGGGGCTAATAATATTGTCCCTAAAAGGGTGTTTAAAAATGAATAACTGCTTTTATTCTAGCCAAAATAAAACAAATAAGACTTTCTCCAGAAGAAAAAAATATTATTAGACATACGGTGAAAATTTCCTTGCTCTGTTAAACATCATTTGGGAAATATTTAGGCATAGTAAATATTATTATTTACTATGCCAAATATTATATTGGGAAATATAATGTTAGGCAAGTAAAAAAAATAGCTTAAAGGGACTAATATTTTGGTTGAAAATTTAAAAGGAAAAAAATCAAAAGGGAAGGGGCTATTCATACATTCATTCATTCATTCATTCATTCATTTTCTTGTCGGCTTAGTCCCTTTATTAATTCGGGGTCGCCACAGCAGAATGAACCGCCAACTTATCCAGCAAGTTTTTACACAGCGGATGCCCTTCCAGCCGCAACCTATCTCTGGGAATGGGAAGGGGCTAATGATTCTGAATTCAATACATACATATATTCAGTTGAAGTCAGAATTATTAGCCCCCCTTGGGGAAAATTAGGGAAAAATAAACTAATATTTTTCTAATACTAGAAACTAATACTAAATAAAGGGGGCTAATATATATATATATATATATATATATATATATATATATATATATATATATATATATATATATATATATATATATATATATATATATATATATATATATATATATATACATATATATATATATTAGCCCCCCTGTTTATTTTTCCCTAATATATATATATATATAGGTCCTTATGAAACAGAAAATAGTCACATCAGCCTTTCACCAGGAGATTTTAGTGGCTGAACAACACTTCTGTGCATATAACCTTTTCATAACAACACAATCTACATCAGCTTTGCGTGACTAAAAATAGTTTTAAAACAGAACATTACCTGTCTAAAAGAAATTCTCCAGCCACTGTGTCATCCTTTTTCCAGCCTGCAAAACTCACTCCAATATGGATTCAGGATTTTACCGAGTTTTGATTCAGCATTTGTTTTTACTGCTGTCTCTTGAGCACGTGCAAATGGCAGATCTGCGTAAACGGGTGCACAGTTGTACATATCTACATCTGCTGACATATAGTTTAGGCTACTTATCAGAATTATGGATCTATTATTTTAATCATTACTATTGGAATATGAAGAGACTTTTAACCAGCACAACAAAACATGTTTCTGAAGACAAACACCTGCTGCACCTTTAATGTCTGAAACTAAATCATTTTACAGATAAGAGGCTCACTGATCACCCTAAATGAAGGTGTTTGTGGATCCCAGCAGATGCATTATGAAAGTCAGTACCTTTTTTTAGCTGCAGTATAAGTCTTCCTTTGAACAGGTCCAGAGTCAGTGTGTGTCCGCTGTGAGCCTCCATGTGCAGCAGAAGGCCGGAGCTCTGCATGGTTTTGAAGTTCATGGATAACATGTCTTTATCTGCAGGATTGACACCGGGATCCGGCCTGTAGAGCAGGTGAGCAGCACCATCAAAACCAGCCACGTCTGACCCTGAGGACACACGAGGAGAACTGATGGAAAAACAGCTCAATGATCAGAGGCAACAGAGCAGGCTGATTGGATGAGACTGAAGGGCTTAATTCTGCAAAAAAAAAAAGTCTGGATCAGACCCCGGGCATTTTAGGGCCCCCATGCCACATGTGGCCTGCTGGACTTCTTTGATCGGCCCGCATGAAGTATTTGTAATGTAAAATGTAATGTAATGTGTGTTTATACAGCGCATTTATTGTGTATGGCCATACACCCAAAGCGCTTCACAATCATGAGGGGGGTTTCTCCACACCACCACCAGTGTGCAGCCTCCACTTGGATGATGCGACGGCTGCCACAGGACAACGGCGCCAGTGCGCTCACCACACACCAGCTATTGGTGGAGAGACAGTAATAGAGCCAATTCGGTGGAGAGGGGATGATTGGGAGGCCATGATCGTTAGGGCCGATAGAGGGACTTTGGCCAGGACACCGGGGTTACACCCCTGCTCTTTTACGAGAAGTGCCATGGGATTTTTAATGACCACAGAGAGTCAGGACCTCAGTTTAACGTCTCATCAGAAAGACGGCGCCCACTGACAGTACAGTGTCCCCTTCACTTTTACTGGGGCATTAGGACTCACACAGACCACAGGTTGAGCGCCCCCTGCTGGCCTCACTAACACCACTTACAACAGCAACCTAGTGTTCCCTAGTGGTCTCCATCCAGGTACTGACCAGGCTCAGCCCTGCTTAGCTTCAGTGAGTAACCGGTCTTGGGCTGCAGGGTGACATCCCACATAGCAAAATTTCTCTGGCCCAGCTCTGGCCCACACAATCAGGTTTTGCTTGGCCCACATGCCGCAGTGAATTACAATACATGACCAAATCTGGCTTCCAGACAAGGGCCAATCACGGACCATATCTGGGCCAAGTCTCAGCCAAGTTAATAACTCCTAACTGGGCCTGAACTGGGCCAGATAGGTTGGTGTGTCACGATTGCAATGAAATTGATAAACCCATGGAGTGATGCGCTTTAGGCACACTATGGGCACGCTTTTTCTTAAAGTGACCTGATTGGTAGAATTTTTTTTCTTTACTCAAAAATGATTTTAGTGTATTTTAAATGTGGGTCAAGACCGGCCAAACTCACATGGCCTACTTATCAAATTTTTCAATCTGGGCCAAATACTACGTTTTTCATCTGGCCCAAATCTTGTGTGCCGGCTTAAAGACGGTGCCACCTCTGCCAAACCCGGGCCATGTTTGGCCCACATGCTGTATGCCAGTGCCGGATGAATGCCTGCTGTGCCAGCTTTATGCCAAATCTGGGCCAGAATTCTTTGCTACTAGGGATGGCAAGTTATTTAATTTAAATTCAACCGCATACACGGCCTTGCAATGCGCAGGTCTTAAGTTGCGAGTCAACAAAAGGGGACTTTCACCTATAGCGTCTTTACATAGCTAATAAGAAGAGGTACGCATGCGGTATGTCACACTCACGTTTTCCAAGCGCTGCAAAACATTTCAGAGTGCCAGGCAGCATCACACATTATATGGAATTACACAGTAATGAAACTAATTACCTCAGATTAACGATTAAACAAATGCAGATGCAGATATTCTCTCAGCGATGATCATTACATCACATATCCACCTCACATTCAACCTGACTTTAGTGCACATAACTAGTATATACAGTTGAAGTCAGAATTATTAGCCCCCTGTTTATTTTTTCCCCAATTTCTGTTTAACGGAGAGACGATTTATTCAATACATTTCTAAACATAATAGTTTTAATAACTCATCTCTAATAACTGATTTATTTTATCTTTGTCATGATGACAGTAAATAATATTTGACTAGATAATCTCCAGGGTACTTCTATACAGCTTAAAGTGATATTTAAAGGCTTGATTAGGTTAATTTGGTTAACTAGGCAGGTTAGGGTAATTAGGCAAGTTATTGTATAACGATGGTTTGCTTTGTAGACTTATTAGGGGCTAATAATGTTGTCCTTAAAATTGTGTTTAAAAAATTAATAACTGCTTTGATTGTGGCCAAAATAAAACAAATAAGACTTTCTCCAGAAGAAAAAATATTATCAGACATTCTATGAAAATTTCCTAGCTCTGATAAACATCATTTGGGAAATATTAAAAAAAGAAAAAAAATCCAAAGGGAGGCTTATAATTCTGACTCTGAACTGTATAATTATACAACAGTTCTGTCTGGTTCTTGAATCTGATTGGCTGATATCCAAGCAATATTTTGCAATAACACAACTCCTATATTCATACTCCTCCGGGTGCTCCAAAGTCCAAAGTGTTTGAAAAACCTGCAATCATTGATTTTCTTAGTAGGAAAATCAAGTACCATGGAAGTCAACGGTTACAGATATCTAACTTTTTCAAAATAGCTTTGTTTGTACATTATGTTGTCCAACAGTAGCAATATTTGTCAAACTGTAGAGTGTCCTCTGCTTGTCACTGTATGTGGGCGGAGTAATACACAAAGGTGAGGGTGAAGAGGCCAGACGTGTGCTGTTATTTGCAGAATATTGCACAGCAATCAGCCAATCAGATTCAAGAAACAAACAGATAGATAGCTAGATAGATGGATAGATACATAGACAGATAGACAGATAGACAGACAGACAGACAGACAGACAGACAGACAGATAGACAGACAGACAGACAGACAGACAGACAGTAAGTTTATTTAAAAAGCTCATTTATAAACGAACTGGCAACTGGCACTGACCAAAGTACTGAGCAAAATCATGTCATATTCTAAAAAAAGAGTAAAATAACAATAAAAGTCATAATAAGAATAATAGTATGACTGTTAAAATGCACAATCAATATTAAAAGCCAGGGAAGGCAATAGAATAAACATGTGTTTTAATTCTGGACTTAAAAATAAAGAGAGAATAAGCACTCGTAATGTCTGGTGGCAGCTGGTTGCACAAACATGGAGCAGTGTAAGCAAAGGCTCTATCTCCTTTCAGTTTAGGTCGTGACTGAGAAAATTGTAGTAAAACTTTATTTGATGACCTAAGGATTAAATGAACTTCATTAAAAGTTAACTAATTAATAAACTAACATAGCAACAATAAATAATACATTGTGATGCATAACAATAAAATAAATTAGTAAATAAAAAAACAAATAAAGATAAACAAAGTTGAAATAAATAATAATGAACTGAAGCAAAATAAATATTTAGTTATTCATCAGTGAACAATAATGAAATACAATACATAATTGAACAAACAAATAAATAACATTGGGTAAGTAAATAATGAACTATACATAAAATACGTTACAACAAAATATAAATAATGGATAAATAAACATTAACAAAGCAAAATATGTAAATAAACAGTCACAATAAATACCAAAATAAATAATAGATAATATTTAAAAAATAAATAGATAAATAAATAAACAAACAAATAATTAAATGAATAAATGAATAAATTATTAAAATAAATAAATAAATAACTTATTAAATAAATGAATATATGAATAAATATATTTCTAACAAATAATTAATAAAATAAATACATAAACAAACAAACAAAAAATATGAAATAATTTAAATAAATAAAAAATAAATAAATAAATGAATAAATAAATAAAAAATGAATAAATGAATGAATGCATGAATGAATGAATGAAAAAATATATTTAAAACAAATAATTAATCAAATAAATACATAAACAAACAAACAAATAAATAAATTATTAAATAATTTAAATAAATAAGTAAATAAATAAATAAATAATAAATGAATGCATGCATGCATGCATGTATGCATGAATGAATGAATGAATGCATGAATAAATTATTTAATAAATGAATGATTTAATAAACAAACTAATAAATAAAAATAATTAATAAGAAATGGCTTTTTAAAAAGTACAATTTATAATGTCTTCATAACAATCGTGTTTATGACAGATTTATAACAAGTTATGTTGTCTTGACAATGTCAATTGCCATGACAGTTGCCATGACCAAGACAAAAACAAGTTATGATGTATTTATTTATGTCAAGTTGTCATTGAAAACAATGTCATTTGCGTTTAAAATTGCATAACTGAGCAAATGACATTGATAATCATTAGTTATAAAGATGCATAAAATCTCATTCCCATTCATGACAGGTTTCATGTCATGATTCTAAATGTTTAATGACAGTCTTATGAACACCCCTTCAAGTAAAGTGTTACCAAACAAACAAACAAAGTAGTCTGACCTCCTGAAACACTCGGCGACACTTTCGAGACATTGATCTGTTTGTTTGTGCAGTCGGCATGTCAACAACCCCTCGAGGGCAAGTATTAAACTGATAATTAATGTGGAAAACAACATCGTCGTGCAGGTCTGATGTATGGAGGAACAGCTCAGCATCTTCACCTGTGCAGAGAGAGTTTAAACCTGAGGTCGACAGAAATGATGCAAGTGCCTGACACTCTCCAACACCAGCACCAGCTCCATAGATAAATTATACATCTGTGCGAATAACAGCCCGTTCCTAATGGTCTGCTGTATTCATGAAGATGGACACGAGCCAAACACTCTGTTAATGCACTCCAGGCAAATAAACATTGTATAAATGTTGACAGGTGCTTTTGCTGACAGCTCTCGATGACAGAGACAGTCGAAAAATGCAGTTTTGCCCTTGTGGAATTCACTGACAATAGAGCTCATTTCTACAGAGCCACAGGACAAAAGATGCCCTGGAGGACACCCACACGAACACAGGGATTATTATTATTATTATTATTATCATTATTATTATTATTATGGTTATTATTATTATTATTATGGTTATTATTATTATTATTATTATTATTGTTATTACTATTATTATGGTTATTATTATTATTATTATTATTATTATTATTATTATTGGTATTATTATTATTATTATTATTATGGTTATTATTATTATTATTATTATTATTATTATTGTTGTTGTTATTATTATTCTTATTATGGTTATTATTATTATTATTATGGTTATTATTATTATTATTATTATTATTATTATTATTATTATTATTATAATGGTTATTATTTGTCTGTTTATATATTTATTTATTTTTCACTTGTTTTTTATATTAACATTTATAATTTATTTACATATATATTTTATAGATATTATTATATTATATTTACTATATTATTTTATTTACTAATTTATTTCTATTTCCATGTTTCTATTAGTGTAATTTTATTTTGTTATTTAACTTTTTTTATTCATTAGTACATTCATTTGTTCATTCATTTATTCATTCATTCATTTTCTTGTCGGCTTAGTCCCTTTATTAATCCGGGGTCGCCACAGCGGAATGAACTGCCAACTTATCCAGCAAGTTTTTATGCAGCGGATGCCCTTCCAGCCGCAACCCATCTCTGGGAAACATCCACACACACTACCGACAATTTAGCCTACCCAATTCACCTGTACCGCATGTCTTTGGACTGTGGGGGAAACCGGAGCACCCGGAGGAAACCCACGCGAAGGCAGGGAAAACATGCAAACTCCACACAGAAACGCCAACTGAGCCGAGGTTCGAACCAACGAACCAGCAACCTTCTTGCTGTGAGGCGACAGCACTACCTACTGCGTCACTGCCATGCCCACATTCATTTGTTTTATTTATTTATTTATTTATTTATTTATTAGTAAATTATTTGCTTTCCCAGTGATGGGTTGCAACTGGAAGGGCATCCGCTGCATAAAACATTTGCTGGATAAGTTGCCGGTTCATTTCGCTGTGGCAACCCCTGATTAATAGGCTGAAAAGAAAATGAATGAAATAAATTATTTGCTTACAAATGTTTTAAATGTAGGTATATTAACATATCATCCTATTTCTTTGTCCGCCCTTGATAACCAAACATTTGCGATTGATTAACCAGTGGAAAGCTTCTCTCGACCTACAAGTGTCGAACTGCTTGTTGTGTTCGGCTTTTGATTTTGCTTTCTAAAGTTGTCATTAGTTGTATGCGATTTTGCATTACTTTTTAATTTAAGCCTACCTTTGTTTGGCTTCGCAGCTGACTGCTCACGTACAACCACAAGGACGAGAGAAACACTAAACAGTTCTAAATATACTCTGAGAGGACATCTACACTGGCAGCAAAATATATGTACACAATTACAAATGGTTAATCAATCCATTTGCTACTTAAATAATCTACAATCTTTTTGTTCATGTTATTATTATAATTTTTGATAGATTTTGCCTGTTTTTATCGATTTTTTTCTGTCATTTAATTCTCATTTGCTGTTAATTTTATTATTCTGATGATGTTATTATATTACACATGTCTAAAATGCTTTGGCAGTCCTGTACAAAGTCTTATACCAATAAGCAACGTGAACTTGAACTAACCCATTGAAAAGAAATGTTTAAAAAATGTTAAAAATCTTTTTTTTTTTTTTTTGTCGCATGTAGTCGACCATTTATGTGTCATGGGTAAAAAGTGTGCCTCAATCCCAACCCAAGCTCATTCTGAAAACATAGTCCCGTGGACGTTTCTGGAGACTGCGAAATACGTCCTGGGAGGTGCGTATGGCTGCATTTCATTTTTTTAAGCGAACGCTACGTGGCTGTGTGACGCCGTTCCCTTTCGAGCTTGCCGGCTGACTGCTTACCTGCGTGTGGAGTTCTTTCCCGCCGCAGCAAGTTTGTCCGGTCAGTTCATTGTGTGCGTTGGCGGACTTCAGATGCAGAGAGGAGGAGTTGACAAAGGCTTCTGGGTTCGAGTCCGGGGAAGAGCGGTTCCAGAAATCAGGTAAGACAAAAACAGAATCCAAAAAATAACGCGAACGAGTTCATAACAGGGTGAGAACGTGGTGAAATCCAAAAACGTGGTTAAAAAAAAAAAAAAACAGACGAGGGCTTTTCTTTTTCTAAACGGCTTTAATAAAATGTTGCTCGGGTTTAGGGAAGTGAGCGGGCGGGCGGGTCAATCTGTAAAACTGGTTGGGTTTAAGGAAGGAGGAGGGTGGGTCAGCTGATTGGCTGGTCGCGCAGTCAATCATTCGATCAGTCAAACAGCGGCCTCTGGTGGGTTGACGCGAGAACAGCGCGGGTGCGAGCGGCACTTGCGAGAGACGTTCGAGATACGAAAAAGCGCACACAGCGCCCTCTCGTGGATTCGCGACAACAAAAACTGCACAAATACGTACCTCCCTGGACGTTTTTTGCGGTTTCCAAAACATCCGCTGGACTACATTTTCAGAATGAGCCTGGGTTGCTCAATCCGGCTAGCACCGCAAGAATGTTTCAAACCTGTGGGAAGCACTGGTATCATTTATTTATTAATGTATTAATGTATTTATTTATTTTATTTTATTAAAATTAATGTTGTTGTTAAAAAAAACTGCAGACTAGGCAATGTGAGCATTACAGAACTCATGGAATTTATGTTTCATTCATACTCATAGCTGGAGGCTGCACAATATCTGACCTGCACACAATGCATGAATAGAGATGCCTGCTGTTTCGAGATGCACATACTACAGCCAATCCAAAGCTTATCTTTCTTTTTCTTTGTACAAAGCAGACTTAATGTGTATCTATTTTGGGAGATGGTAGGCATTTAAAGCCTTGTGCTGCACTTGAAAATACTTTTGGAGCTGTAAAAATCCCTGGTGCTGTGAACAAAACAATGTGTCTATGGATGAAAGTCTGAAACAACACTGTCCTGCTGACCTCGCTGAGAAAGTGAAATCTGGTTAAATTTGATGGCATTATATTCACCAACGACAATCTGAAGGATTTGGAAAGACATGAGGATGAGTATTTAATAACAGAATCGTCGTTAACGCTGTTCAGTCGTTTACATTGTCGCCTCACAGCAAGAAGGTCGCTGGTTTGAGTCCTGGCTGGGTCAGTGTGTGGAGTTTGCATGTTCTCCTCGTGTTGGCGTGGGTTTCCCTCCGAGTGCTGCGTTTTCCCCCACAGGCCAAACACATGCACGATGAATTTGATGAACTAACTGGCCGTAGTGTATGAGTGTGAATGAGTTTGTATGGGTGTGTCCCAGTACTGGTTTGCAGGTGAAAGGACATACGCTGCATAAAAAATATGCCGGAATAGTTTTCCGTTCTTTATGCTGTGGTGACCCCTGACAAATTGAGGACTAAGCCGCTGCAGATGTGAACGAAACAACCTTATATATACCTTATACATATATATACCTTATACATATATATACCTTATACATATATATATATATATGCAGTAATCCTCTAGGATTTTTTCCAGCTGTGGCCGCAGGTCTTTTTTAAACAGATCTACCAACTACCTGTGCCGTTATTTCAATGACAAATGTTGTGAGCGCAGTATTACAAGTCGAGATCGCATTTATGTAATAGACCACAGCATGCAAATCTCTTTGCTTGCAAGCTGATTCCTCTGCTCGTGCACAAAGCTTCTTGCACGCCCCCTCAAATATACGCTGCTCAAGCACAGATCTTCTTGTGCGCTCTCAAATAAATGCTGCTAAAGTGCGATTTAGTGCATTTATGTAACCAGTATATCTCCAACATTTATAAGATTTGCTAGGAATATTTATGAAAGTGTCTAATAGACCCACAGAGCAATATTAATGCATCCTGAAGTAAAGTCAATCGGCTATACATTGTGTTTGCTGGCCTCATGGTTCACGCACCTGTCAGCACGTCACCTTAGAGGGTTAAACAAATAACGCACAGCACTACTACGGTTACAGAAAAGTTTGCGCTGTTATAATTCACTTACCTTTTAATACGTTTTGGTGCGATTATCACCCACTATTAAAAAAACACGACTGAATGTTTTGAATGAAAAACTCTAATGCAGCCATGGCGGGATCAATTTTGGCATGGTGCCCTGCCATGGAAGAATGAATGTAGCAGAAACCATGCATATATATATATATATATATATATATATATATATATATATATATATATATATATATATATATATATATATATATGCATATATATATATATATATATATATATATATATATATATATATATATATATATATATATATATATATATGCATATATATATATATATATATATATATATATATATATATATATATATATATATATATATATATATATGTATATATATATATATATATATATATATATATATATATATATATATATATAAACAATTTTTTTTATAAAAATTACTTAGCATATATGGTATTTTCATATTCAATCAAACAAACAAACAAGCAAAAAATACAAATAAATAAATAAACAAACAAACAAGGATAAGGATATTTACAGGATTCGAAACATAACATAGTAAATTATGGCTTTTGCTTCAGTGGGTTTCAAAATAGTGGTATTTTAAATATGACTCTATTATGAAATAATTTAAAAAGTACATCTGAATGAATTAATGGCTTAGAAATGAGTAAAAATCATTTAGCATACATGAGTTTTTCATAAATAAATAAATGAACAAGTTAAAAAATAATTATATAAAAACATATAATTACAAGAGATTAACAGAATATAGTAAGATATGTGGCGTCTGCTTCAAAGTCTTTTCTAAATAGCAACAAGGCCAACTTCTGTGTCAAAAATTTCTAGCAGTTAAATTATACATTTAAGCCACATATTATATTTAATATGTGATTTTAAAGGGCACACTTTCAAGTGGCTTCTTTCAGCAGAGGTCATGTATACTGTATGCCAGTGGTAAAAAGGCTTCAGGACCTGTATATGGTTCAAACTGGTTTTAGGGAATGAATAAAAATACATATAATGAAGGTCAAACAACTATTGAACAAGTCATCATTTCTCTCAGTAAATATATGTCTAAAGGTGCTGTTGGCTTAAAATGTTCACCAGATGCCAGTAACAACCAAATCAATCGATACATACAAAGAAAACAAATCTATTTAGTTTAGGAATTAAGTTGTGTACAATAAAATCAAATATTGCAGGGAAAGAAGTATTGAAAACATGAAGAAAGGAAGGTGTAAAAACACATGGAAAGCCCAGACAGCAGCTGAAATCTTTTGGAAGTTTTTCAGCACCTGCCCCTCGTCAATGTGAATAAATACTGGTAGGATTCTATCCTGAAGGGCTTATTTGTATGCCCTAATCACTTCGGAGGGTCCTTCTGAAAGGATTAAAGCATATGGATGAGCCCTAACAAATTGAGAGCAGTGTATGACACCAAACAGATTCCCTTCTCAAAATATAATTAGCTAAAGTGTACATCAGTAGTATTTTTCAAAATCCTTCATTCCAAAGGACCCTTTAAAGTGGCCAGTTTTGATCACTTCGATTTGGAACGACACTTCAATATGGCGGCCATGATTTTTTCATGGGCGATGTATCCCATTTGGAACGCACCAATTATCTGCTTCAGTCACAATACCAACATTACCAGATGATGAAGATGAAACCGGTGAGGACATTTCAAGCAAGACAATGATCACAAACACATCCAAGAAAACTGCTTTCAGAAAAGAAAATAAATCTAGGAGAATGGCCAATCCGCTGATCAGAATCCGGCAGAAAATACGAACTAAAGACCAGAGTTCATACTGTACTGTAGATGAGACCCACAGAACCATCAAGATATTTAGGCTCTGTTGCAGTCTAAAAAATCCCCCCTGATGATTTTGCAGTGCATGCAGCTCCATTTTCCATCTTGAAGACTTCTTTAAGCTGTCATGACTAAGAAAGCCTTTCATACAACGTATTAAATACATTTCAGTAGTTCAGTACTTCCTCCTTGTCGTTCCTTTGTTATTACACAAGACTAATAATCCAATAAGGGTTTATTTGCATGTTGTATATTTGTTTAGGTTTTTGCTAAAACTTGAGTCAATTTTTGTCATCGGCTTCTAGGAAATCACGTGTTTAATACTGAGAAAGCAATATATATTGATATATTAAATACTCACTGTATTGGCAGCCGTAAGCCTCAAGCCTCAGGCCGATCCTCCCGTTGGGGTTCCAGTCGAGCGGCAGGATCCGGAGATACTGAGCCACCACTGGTTGCTGGAGTTTGTACATCACTACACTGTCAGCATTGGAGTTCCCAGAAAATGCCTGAAATGGAAAGCACAAAGGCATTACTTGACTGTAAAAGATGAAGAGCATATGCATATGCATATGCATATTTAAAAAGGTACACCTTATTACCAACCCAGGCTTATTATTGATATGTACCTCTGTATATATTTCTGGAGATCATAAAATCCATCCTAGTATGTAAATTGTTTTGTTTTGTTTTCACGAATCCACCAGAGGCATCTATGTTCGTTCTTGCTGTCAATTGCAGAAGAAATGATTGATAAAAGGTTTCTGATTAACCACTGTGATAGCTGAAAGCACTGTGCGACGTGCATGCACGCAAAGGGGAGTCAGATTTGTCCAGGGTGTCAG